>NC_143551.1:26254375-26428750 GCF_054136105.1 Typopeltis vanoorti
AATCTAAACGAGTCGATGTTCGATAATTGTGCTGGCTGATATATTGTGTTCCAAATGCGGATAAATTTGTATTCTAAAGTCCAAGAGAATTTTTGCTGTTTTGTTTTCCAGTACTGTATCCCTTTTATGCTACCACCAGTCATCAGAGCTTGGAAATGTTCAAAATGTTTGCTTTGATTGCATTAATGTGTAATGCCTATTATTCAGCTGCTAGAATAAATCCTTCTGTTTTTTTAAATATATCCATTTTACCCATTGCCACGTCTTACTCTCGTCAATTTTGTCCTCAGTATTTCGAAGAAATAGGCCATGCAAGGGTTTATTTTCCATGCGCACATATCAGTTATTTTGTTGTACCTTTTTGCAATTGGATTTGTTTCCTTGCTTTTAGAAGGCCTTCTTGTGTAATTTCTTGAAGCATTTGTCCAGAGCTATTGTCGATGTAACTTTTTATGCTAATTTATTCTTTTCCGCACTCTGTCTCACTTGCAGCAGTCGCCATCCACCTATTCTCCTTATTAAGTACAATCTGTGAACATCACGTCATGGATGTCATGCATGATGCATAGTTATTAGCTTTCTAGTTTTCGGGTCCAATTTATTATGTCAGCTGCGTATTGGATCATGGTATCACCCAAGAATTCTTCGCTCTAATTGTCAAAATTCGATTAAGTTTCCTTTTCAGAATATTTCTAACTCTTTTGGTGTATTCTGCTGCATCTTGTTGTTTAACTTCAAAGTGGATAATATCACTGGCTTCTAAATTTCCTAAGTATTTATAGTATTATTCAGCTGAACCTTCTTTTATATATTTCTCATGATCAAAATTAAAATTTAAAATTGATAGTGTCATTAAATTTTCCTCGTTTAATAAATAACGAGCATTTATCTAAGCTAAATTCCACTTTGATTTCCTGAATGAAAATATTAACTGCGTTCAGTAAAGAGTCTATTTGCTGGGCCGATTTTCCATATAACTTCAACTCCATATAATTCCAAAATTATATTTTGGAATTTCATATCCAAATTTCGTTTTTCTCAAAGTCATAGACAAAGGTATCAAAGAAATATTGAAGAGCAATGATGAAAAGGAATCCCCTTGGAAATTGCACTTTTAATGCTAATATCCCGGAATCGTTCATTATTGACTATTAAAGTTATAATTAAATTGTAATATATTCATTTTTAATTGACAATGATTTATGAACAAGTTTCGCCGACGGGACTGTCCAAATCCTTCTGTGCTTATAAGGGTAATAGAAAAAACTCAATGTGGCTAGTACAGAGAAAATGGAGTAACACTATCGTATAAAGTAAACATTAAACAGAAGCCGTAACATTACACGCAGGGAGCGTGTAATGTTACGCGTTCTGTTTCTTCTATTCCTGCAGTCCTGAGTGTTCGCCAGGGTGATCCTCTACCTCCTCTTTTCTTTAACTGCGTCATAGATGAGTTTCTTCACTCTCTTACTAGCTACTCTATAGGCGATTCTTCCTTTAATACTATGGCCTTTTCGAATCTGATTTTCGTTGCCCCTAGTAAGATAGGATTTCAGGAACTCCTTGACGGGCAATTGCTTTTTCTATATATTTGAGGACTTTCATTAATGTAGAAAAGTCCTGTTCTTTAGCTCTTGTTCCCCCTGGTCGTGAAAAGAAGCTTAATGTCAAGACTATAGAGATTTCTCTGCAAGGGAGGCCGTTGCATGCTTTGGCCATCCTGGGAGAGTGGAGATACCTCGGTATCATGTTCACCCCAAAGGGAAGCTCTTCTATCCTACAAGCTGGGATCGATTGTTTAAAGAAAGCTCCTCGCAAGCCCCAGCAAAGACTGTTTCTCCTTTCGCAATATCTTCTACCTCGCTTTTACCACAAGTTGGTGTTTGGTAGGACATATATCTCGGTATTGTCCCAAATTGACAGGGCTATCAGTTAAGCAGTGAGATCATGGCTCGAATGCCGCTTGACACCACTACTGCATATTTCCAAGTGAGGGTGAACAGTGGACTCGGGGTTCCATCACTTAGATGGCTGGTCCCACGCCTGTGACTGTCCAGAATCGCGAAGTTAGAACTATCTTCTTCCCCTATATGCAGAGAGGCTTTCTATAGCCCATTACTACAAGAATACTTTAGGTGGGCTAAAGGTTGGTCAAATTATCAAGGTATCTTGATTGGGTCAGCACCCGCACAACACAAGAGGTGGACATCTCTGCTGCACCGTTATGTAGATGGTGCTACTTTTAAAAAGTCATATCTGGAGCTGCCCACAGCATGATTGGGTAAGGGATGGCACCAGACCTCTCCCTGGGTTCGAGTATATTGAGCTTATCAGGACGAGGGTCAATGTCATGCCCACTAGTCCGCACAGCTCAATAGGGTAGTGACGACTCAAACTGTAGGGCTGGCAGCCACTACAGTTAGACATTGTATCATATAGCCCAGTGTTGCTTCCTGTACCCATGTGGTCCGCGTGCGGAGGCATGAGGCCGTGGTCTCAATTCCGAACAACCGCTTTAAGAACAAAGTTTTGGAGACTGCGGTGGAACTACATTATAGAACCTGCGCGGGTTTGCGCAAGTTCTATAATGTAGTTTTATACTGATTCAAAGAATTACTTTGAATTACTGATTCAAAGAGATAGTGACGTTTGGATAGTTGATGCCCCAGGTGGTGGGAACAGGGCTCCCACTAGCCTATAGCCATAATAATAAAGTAAACTATTATAATAACCAAGTTCTAGTTAGTAAGATACGGGAGGAGCATGGGATTACTCCGAGGTTTACCAGCGGCACGATCTCTTTACATGGAGTATGGAGCGCAGATAGTTATAAGGACTTAAAATAGCTTGGGCTTAGGCAGAAGGATATAAAAGTTCTTTCCTTGAGGGAGCTACAGGGCACACAGGTGGCATGGCGTTGCCACCAGAGAATGATTACAATGATACGTAGAACAGGCTTAGGTTAAAACACTTGTAAAGGCCTATATCATTAGGCCTATATCAAGTCTGGACGAGATGTCTGGATATCATGTAAGGGTAGAACTGCCCATAACCAGTACAAAGATTAATAAAAAAAAATGTTTGAATGAGCAAATATAACCTAAACAATGAATAGACTATTAAAGTTGTTTCAGCGAATTCATAGAAGAACTTATGATTTTGTTAGTTCCAAATATTTGTAGTGATTGTAGGACAATGGAGTGTGGGAGAGAACCGAATCCTTTCCTTTGGTCTATCCATGCCATATTTAAGTTAGTTTTTCGCCTTTGATTTTGAATTTCTACGAATCGTTTTATTAATAAGGATCTGGTCTTTTATTCTTCCAGATTTTTGAAAAATTCCTTTTTTTCAATCGGATAAATCTGATTATCAGTATTGGTATATGGAATTTGTTATGATTGCAGTGAACACTTAGGCATAGTTGGTAGGCATGTTATTGGACAATAGTTACTTGGGTCTGGACCTTATCTTTATCTTTCATGAAGAGAAAAGTGGGGAAGTAATCATATCATTCAGCTTTCCAATGAGCCTGACTGCAAGAAATAATTAAATTGTCCGGCATTCGATCATGTAGACTGACTAGTTGCTCTAATCAAAATCCATATAGTTCGTCTTTTCAATACCCCCCCCCCCCCCCACCCCCCCCCCCCCCCACCCCCCCCCCCCCCCACCCCCCCCCCCCCCCACCCCCCCCCCCCCCCACCCCCCCCCCCCCCCACCCCCCCCCCCCCCCACCCCCCCCCCCCCCCACCCCCCCCCCCCCCCACCCCCCCCCCCCCCCACCCCCCCCCCCCCCCACCCCCCCCCCCCCCCACCCCCCCCCCCCCCCACCCCCCCCCCCCCCCACCCCCCCCCCCCCCCACCCCCCCCCCCCCCCACCCCCCCCCCCCCCCACCCCCCCCCCCCCCCACCCCCCCCCCCCCCCACCCCCCCCCCCCCCCACCCCCCCCCCCCCCCACCCCCCCCCCCCCCCACCCCCCCCCCCCCCCACCCCCCCCCCCCCCCACCCCCCCCCCCCCCCACCCCCCCCCCCCCCCACCCCCCCCCCCCCCCACCCCCCCCCCCCCCCACCCCCCCCCCCCCCCACCCCCCCCCCCCCCCACCCCCCCCCCCCCCCACCACAGAGGATTACAACAGACAATGCCAGTTAGTACAACAACTCCGCTCGTCGGGTGTCAACACTGCGGAGATCCGAAACAGCAAGATGTGGTACGATCATCTCATTAACATCCTTCGTACTGGCGTTCCGGATCTAGGAATTAACAACAACGACATCCTCTTCGGCCACCTCTCTAAACATCGAGGTTACCGTCGAGAAAGGACCTGGCCTGGAGAATAGCTTATGGACACCTTCCAGTCAATGTGAATAAGTGGTGGTTCAACGACAACTGGAACCCATTATGTAGCTTCTGCCGGAGCCCGGACACCGTAGAGCACGCTTTCTGCGTGTTTCGTTTCCCATTTCCATCTTCATGTGGAGGAAGCTAAGCGACGTGCTCCGCATCCTCCTCCTACTGCAGGAGCAAGTGATCTTTCTGCAGTTCGCTCCACCAGCCAACAACAGGCAGAAGTTACTAATATTTATCATCAATGAATTTAAATATCACATCTGGAAGGTTAGAAAAATTTTTTCCAACTATGCTAATCCTCCCATTCTGTTGGATCTCTCTCTCGGATCGTCCTCTATATGTTCTATGGTTCCTTAAGGAGGTTATTACATCTCGAGAGAGAGGCTATGGGTGACACCAGATTTAACAAAAAGTGGTGTTCACCTCCAATCCTGTGTAATGTCAGAAACAACACCATTCAAGTTCTGCCTACTGCTGCTTTAAGATCTCCATCAGCAGCAGCAGCTCCACTCCGAGTCATTTTCTTGGTCTCTGCGTCCCCCCTGAGGTCTGTTTTGTTTCCTGGTCTCCCACGGAGGTAGTTCGGAGGAAAAACCCAGGCAGCGCAGGCCTAATCGAGGCGGCCTACCCTGAAGGGGCGGGTCACCTGGGCACTGGCTACCTTCGTGGTCCTTTTGATTTCTTGAGGCAGATCTTCGAGGAGGGTGAAGAGATACCATTTGATAGCTTTAAGCTAGCAAGATGCGAATAATGAGTTGAGGCCTATTTTCCTTCTGTTTCCCTACCCTTACCTCCCCACCCGCCCTTCCCATCCTATTCCGCTTCCTCTTCTCTTCCCCCCAGCATCCCACCTTGACCTCTCTGTCACTTCCTTACCCCTCTTTTACTCCTCTTCAGGGGACACTCTGACCCCTTTATTTTTCAATAGGCCGATGATGGGTTTATTCTTTACTCTCACCCACCTCAATAAAGGTCGAAACCGGTCTGGGTAGTGGCCCCTTGCCTTTAATAGAAAGCATCATACATCTCCTCCAGGCGATGTGCTTTGCATTATGGGTAAATATTAAGATTAGTGATCAGAGTTTATTCTACTTTTACCATGAGTTACCTTGGTCTGGACTACCTGCAGGGTCAGCTAGACATGCATTACCTGTAGACGGAAACTTGACTTATTTTTCTGTTTGCTTACTTGTGAAATGGAGTAAAACCAAGTTTAAAATAGCTTAGTATCTTTAACATTTATTATACCCAAGGTAAAATACTTTCGCCATCTTTCCAATTGTCCAAAAGAAAGGTGAGCCAAGAAGTGCAACAAATGCCTGAAGGACTTATCGTCCGACTGAAGTCTTCACTTTACATGATCCGCATTCTCAAAAACAACATCGCAACGCAAATCCACTGCCAAGCGAGAGGAATGGAAATGCCTATACTGCAGAGAGAACAAAGAAACGCCGCCATCCACGATGCAACTGATTACGCTGGAAGCAGAATCGGACAATGAACTGAACAGACAACAAAACACCGGTGAGTTTTATAATTTGAGTTCCGTTAATTCATTACAAGAAAAAGGTTTAGAAAATATAAAAGCCAGCTTGGTAGATCTTGTCCAAGAACTATTTGAAAAAAACAGAATAAACAAATAACATAAAAAATTAGCGAATATGAAGAGTTTGTTAAATTTAATAATTCAAAAGTCGAAAAATCTTACAAACGGTAAAATAAATTAAAACCAGCATTAACCAATTAACTGACAGGCAGCACAAATTGATAAAAGACACATCGGAACTCTGTCAAGAATTTAATTCCCTGAAACTACAATACGAAGTTTTAAACCAACAACAACATAAAGAAGACCTTGTCATAAACGGTCTTCCAGAAACAGAATATACGGAAAATCTCAGAGACGTAGTTTTAAAGTTAGGCCATGCAATTGATATCCCCCTAAAGCATAATGATATTCAGACCATAAATCGGAATTCCCAGCAAGAACAAAAAACAAGGCTTGCTAAGCCTCGTAATAATCCGTCTGAGAAGCAAGGCTACAAGAGACAATCTCATAAAAGCTAGCAGACTGAAAAAACTAGTAGTCAAGGATTTAAATGCATCGCATGACAATACGCCAATCTTTCTATCTGATTAGTTAACACCTTTCAATCAGAATCTTTTGAACCAAGAAAGAAACGAAAAAACAGAAAAAAGTAGCAATTTTTATGGATCAAAGCTGGCAAAATATTCTTGAGTCACAGACTTCAAAGCCTATACAAATAAAAAGCTTGGAAGATATGGATAGGTTGCCAGAGTGAAACAAAAGACTCCAACTTAGTTCAATAAAAAGATCTCAACACAACCAAAATACATGCGAACCACCAGATAGATGTAACATCAGTAATTGTACTTTCGAATCGTTTGATGCATGGAAACAACACACAGTACAAGCAAGAGGTCTCTCAATCTTGCATATTAATATCAGAAGCGTCCGAAGGCATTGGTTATTGTTACAGGCTTATCTAAGGAATTACATTGATATTATTGATTGAATGATTCTAACAGAAGTATCCATTCCTAATCACGCCTGGAATTTGCTTTGCAAATTCCAGGCTTCCAACAACATGGATCATGCTGCCAAACATAAAGAGGAGGTGGAATATTAATATTTATGAAACAAAAATTAATAGCAAAAGAGACAGCCTATTAGTTTGAGCATGCTGAAACCCTTTGCCTCGAAATCACTAATACCACTAATAAACAGCATCCCATAATACTAAATGCTATTTACAGGCCACCAAACCTAAACATGATAAAATTCTTGCACGAACTCAATTGCTGGCTTTCAAGCCAAGAAATATGCTCAACCGAATACCTAATGATAATTGGCAACATAAACATAAATATTGCAAACGAAAACCAGAACAACACTGTACAATACCTAGACACGCTAAACTTAGAAAAGACAAAATTAATGATATTCAGAAATCTACTGACTCGTCCAGTTGATAACAAATATATAACCATGCAACATCCACTTTCCAACATAAAAAACACACAGAACAGCAAAATCACTACAATCACTCAGGTTGAAACAATACGATACCTCGGAATTTACTTCGATGCAGATATGAACTGGAGTAGCCACATAAACCATCTACACAACAAAATCCGAACAATAAGTGGCAAACTCTAGAGGTTAAAAGACATAGTTCCAATACGCCTAAAAACACTAATATACAAAGCACTATGCCATACTATGATACGCTATAACAACGCATGCTTTCTGTGCGCCCTACAAATTAAATAGATTAATGTCATTACAGTACAAAATCATAAAACTGATCTTTTGGGAACAAAGAGAAAATAACGACCTTATATACATTGCAATGTCAGAACAAAAAATACTCACAGCAAAACATTTATGTCACTATACATCTTGCTAAGACATTATTTCGATGCCAACTACAGGACAGTCAGAAATACATACCGTATAACAAGACCTCAGACAACTAATTATATCACATATAAATACAATAATCACTACGGAAAGGCCACGCGAAACTTCTACACCCCAGACATGATAAACAAATTATCTTTTGAATACAGAAACCTTACAAACTACAATTGTCTGAAAATAGCTCTAAAGACATACAGTACTATGAACAAGAAACACCCAAAATACCATACAAACATAACGAAACACAATACATTCGTTCAGGCTTCGAGTTCAGCGACGCATTAATACATTCAAAGTTATTGTGTGTGTGTGTGTGTGTGTGTGTGTGTGTGTGTGTGTGTGTGTGTGTGTGTGTGTGTGTGTGTGTGTGTGTGTGTGTGTGTGTGTGTGTGTGTGTGTGTGTGTGTGCGTACGCGCGAATTTCTCAATTATAGGTATCGTAGCTTCCAAAACAGCAAAAAAAAAACAATAAATAGTAACCAACTGGTGTCATCCTCGGAAAAGCCTACATATAAGCTTCGAGGATGAAAGTATAGAAATTAGTTCTCATCCTAGATGTAACCAAATGCATGTAATGTACGTATCACATGGTAACCAATATATGTAATGTATGTATTATATGTAAACAAATGTATGTTGTAAGTATCATATGTAAACAAATGTAAGTAATGTATCATATGTCATCAAATGTATGTAATGTATGTAATAACTGTACCAAAAGTATGCAATATAGAGTGATTATATCCATTGATATTGTATATATAGAGTGTAAAATTGCAAAGGCATATTCTGTAATAATCATCTTTATGAATATTATAATAATATACGTTCTAAACAGTTATTGTTATTATTATTATTTTAAAAAAAACTTTATGTACGAGAAAGTATTTGTTATGCATAAATGTGTTCATATAATGTATGTAATGTATCTGAGAAATAAAAAAAAATGTTAAAGCATTAAAAAAATTATTATTATTATTATTATTATTATTATTATTATTATTATTATTATTATTATTATTATTATTATTATTCAAGAAATCTTTAAAGTGTCAGGGAGTCATCGAGGGAAGCCACATAGTACAAGGGCCAGCAGTCACATTTGTCCTTGAATTCATTCACACTACTTTATTCCGTCGATTCCGATCAATAGGAAAATCTGCTCAACTATATCATCGAGCTCTGGATAACTACCCTGACAACATTTGGCAAATCCAAAGCGGCTGCATTCGTTGTCTCTCTATAAATGTTTCCAGATCAAATCAATTTCCTGACAACATCTGGCGTAGGGACCTATTAAGTATGCTTGCTCATTGAGTCTGTCCTGTTAATTCTACAACTGGGTTGCCAGTTTGGTCACTGGACAAACACTGCATATGATAATAGACATTTCACTGTCTTGTGACTCTGCAACTTATTTTGAGATCCTACAAGGTTCCATACTTTTATCCACATTATTTCTTCTATATATCAATGTTCTGTTCAATTTGACTATCAATCCAGTACGCTGATTCGCTGAAGACATCACATTGCATTCCTCCTTCTCACTATACAAACCTTGCACCATACAAACCATCGCAATTCACAGAATAACAACCAATGCAAACCAAAATTCTGATCTCCAAATCATTCTGCTACGGAGCTCGTTTACTTGTTGATTTAGATGCTAACAAAACACAGTTCTGCCTTATTTCCCACGAAAAACAGATCCATATTCTCCCAGCCTTACCCTTGACAACACCGAAGTCTCTAGGCAAGATGAGATTTCCTTCCTTGAGATTATCTTGGCTCCAAAACTCTCCAGAAACAAACACATTACTACAGTTTCTTCCAGAGCCTCCAAAACATTAGGAGGTCTTTACGCTCAATGCATTACTTAACTTCTGAACAGTTATTAACCCTGTACAAATCACAAATTCATTCTTGTTGGAGTACCGCTCAACATATCTGGGGAGCCCCCCCCCCCCCAAGCGCTCTCTAAACTGCTTCATGCAGTACATAGATAGCAAAATAAGACTGATAAATGATATAAAGTATTTTATAAATTCACTCCACTTTCTCTTTCAGGGGGATTTTAGATTTATTGCACAAATCTTCTATAAATAGTTACATTGTAAATGTTCATCAGAACCAACACCAGTAACTCCACTACTCTCTCTCTCTCTCTCTCTCTCTCTCTCTCCCCCAAATTCATTGAAACACATGCGGTTTTCAGGCAACACCCTTTCACACTCCAACTGCCTACTCATACAACTCCCTCTTCCTTCATTCCTTCTATTAATTCTTCTGTATTCTGCAACAGCATCTCTAACCATTTTGGTAAACAACTTTGTATTAATGCATTATAAATTGAATACTCTCTCTCTCTCTAAATCTCTCTCTCCACTTTATCAGAATCTCAAAGGAAACACGGACACCAGACATTCTCACAACTCTCCAAGCGTTGTTATCAACGCCTTGTAAAGAAGGAAAATGACTTCCTATTATTTAAATGTTAAGGTTCGTTTCAGCATTGCAAATATCCATGTAATTATATATGCAATTCTATTCCTATATGATCCTTGAATTTCAATTTAATATGTATTAACTATTAAGAAAAAACTATTACACAAAACATATTGAGAATTTGTAGAATATACAGAAAATATACAGGGAAGGTTATACAAAATAGCAAGAGGTTGGGAATAGGACGATAGGGCATGCTTGAAAGTTCAGGATGAATGTCTTCATGAATAGTAAAAAATAAATACAGTAGAATAGTACAACATTTTCAAGAGGAACGCCAACAAGAGTACATAATACTTGAGATCGATAAGCTGTTGGAAATATGGAAAGGCAGTTAAGTAGATGATATTAGACCATAAATTATCAAATATGGCGGTATTAAAGTTTTGTAGCTATACTGCATACCGCAGAAGGCCTTGTCAGAAGGTCGAATTCCAGGTGATTGGAGCAGAGCCCCCATATTTCCCATCTATAAAAAAGGGAATAAAGCTGAATGGCTAGAATTACAGAACAGTTTCTTTACTAAGTACCCGAAGAAAGGTTTACGCAAGCATTCGTTAAAAGCGGCTGAGCCAAAAAAAGTGTGGAAGAGAAACGTGGAAAAGGACAAGCTGCATTCAAGCCAAATAGATGTCGTCAGGATCACATTTTCACCTTATGATAAATAGTTGAGAAACCTTCGGAATACAAAAAGAACCTGTAAAGAATAAGCAACACAGGAATAGTAGGGAGCCAGTTGAATAAATTTATGGGAACAGATAGAAATGAGCCAAACACTGAAGTTGCAGTACAGTAGTCAAACCAATTTTAAGTTACGATCTGAGAGCTGGGTTAAAAATAAAGCAACTGATCAAAGATTAGAGATTACGATATGAGCGTTTTGAGAAGAATTAGTGACCTGAACAGGCGTCAGAATCACATTAAAAGTGTAGGTATTAGAAAGGAATTTGACATTATTAGCATTCAACAATGTGCAAGCAAGGGTAATCTAAGTTGATAGTCAGATAAACAGAATGGGAGCAGAAAGGTTAGACATACAGATGTTTGTTACTAAGATTGCAGGAAATAGACCCAAAGAGAAATCCATTTTATGCGAATTAATTCAGTCAGTTTAATTTAAGTGCCTTAAATTAACCAAAATTTTATATATGACAATATTGGAATATTGACAAGTAACAATTTAATTTGGAAGCAATCTGTTGATAGGTGATGAAAAATAAAGTAAACTTAATCATCTGGTTCTAGAATGGGCACTGTCTTGGTGGTGTATATCAGGAAATTTACGATGACGGCGACGAAGACGATAAAGAGTTATTAATGCATATTTTATATAAATTCATATTTTAGCAACATTTATCGCCTGTTATTTGAAGTTAACAATGAATGGGATTGTGCTGCTTTGGAATTTAGTCAGGGCATTTATATAATGTTTATGTTTTTTTTTTTTTTAATTTTAATGTTGATCATTGAAAATAATTGGGAAACGATTGTTTAGTTTGGTTTGTGTGTTTTGTACCATGGGAAACACTTCAGAGGATAAAACTGTACTCGAGTCGGATTTTTTTCCAACTAAATGCAGGTCGCGAAATCAATTCAGTGGGACGCGTGTAGCATTTTTGAATGAAATGTCGGCCTGGTTGGCCGAGTTGTTAGCGTGTCTGCTCTACAGCCAAAAGGCTGCTGGTTCGAATCCCGCCGTGAGCACGGATGTTTGTGATTGTGGAAATACCAATGGTGGTGGTAGTAAGCGGTAGATGGCGTTAGTGTAGTTGCGGTTAGTTGTAGTTGGTAAAGATGTGTAGAATAGGTGCCCTCCCTCGATGAGTCTTTGTACTTCCGGGAGATGTTACGTAATAATAATAATAATAATAATAATAATAATAATAATAATAATAACAATAAATAGAATGGGAAAAATAGAATAGAATCTCACCATTTTAGCTTTACAGAACTTGGATTTTGTACAAGCGAATGATAGAATTATTAATACTATTTCATATGAAAAATTACCATGGAAATATTTATCAATGTATGCAACAGAAACAAAACGCCTGTATAAAAGTGGGTGGATTGAAACTGTGAGAGGCCAGAAAGATTGGTTATTAATGAACCTAATTGCTCTCTTCGATACTGATTCAAGCATTTTAAACGGTTTCTTATAGCAAACTCCTCAATATCAGGGACATATTCCACAGTTATTCAAAAGTTAGTCGGATTTGTGATTTTTATAGAAATAATAGCTATTCGGAGATAAAGAAACTCCTTGAGCACAAGATGAATGCGACTTATTTGGATGCTGAAACCGCAATGTTGATAATATATTTATGCCAAAAGTTGCTTGGTGGCATGGTAATTCCAATATGCTCCAAGTAATATCATATTTTAAAGGGATTTGATAAGGCCGAATGTAATGGTGGAAACAGTGGCTCTCATTTGGTGAGAAATAAGACCGAGTTAGGTGTATTTATTATTGAAATTCATAATATTACCTGAATCGACAAGTTTTTCAAAATTAAAGATATTGAAGGTCTATGTTCGGTAAGTTTTAATGGTTTCTGTAATATGATGTTGAGCAAGAAAAGGAGTGAATTGTACTGATGTCAAATAATGTATGCATAGGGTTGGAGAACAATATTATTAGATAGTTCATTTGCGGAAGGAATATGAGAGAAAAGGATCTTGTGAAAAGCCAACATTGGTTGCACAGTAAGAAAATAAAGAATTAACCACATTCTCAAGTACTGTACATACTCTCAGATATCTGGCAATCCATTTGCAGAAGTCAAAGGATATCACAACACAGTGGAACTTACTTAACATTCCATTGTACCAGATTATTAGTTTATTCACACATTTGATACACAGTTAAAACAAGATATCATTTAAACAATATTTTGACGGGTGATACAGAACAACTCATATTCTACAAAGAATCTAAGAATAGTCTGCCGGGAAGCATCGTAAAATGTGTACTGTTCTGAGTAGTGCTATGTTTTGTATGTCGTATGGGGTCACTTAGTTGATGTACAATTACTGTAAATAGTTGGATAGCTTCTTTGAAGTTGTACCAAGTACACAGATAACTAATGGGATCACGTTGGTGTGTTTAAGCCACAGCCGGCCAACGTCGATTGCCAGATATCGATATTTAATAATTTTTTTCATTTCTTTGTTGTTAATATTACTATCACTGTGTATTGCGATATCAATAATCTAAACGAGTCGATGTTCGATAATTGTTGAGGCTGATCTATTGTTTATCAAATGCAGATCAGTCTGCATTGTAAATTCCCAGAGAATTTTTACTGTTTTCTTTTCCAGTATTGTCTCCCTTTTATGCTGCCACCAGTTATCACAGGTTGGAAAACCATATTTTTTTGCATACATGCCAATGAAATATTTTGGCCACTTGATCATTGCGGTATTTATAATCAGTTTGAGCTAATTTGCTGCAGGCACTGATTAGAAATTTTACAGTCTCATCTTTCTGATTGCACAATCTGCATTAGCTGTTATTATTGATGTTCAAAAATTTTGCTTTGATTGAATTAATGGGTAGTGCCTATTATTCAGCTGCTATAATAAATTCTTATGTTTTTTTTTTTTAATATATCCATTTTACCCATTGCCACGTCTTGCTCATATAAATTTTGTCCTCACTATTTCGAAGAAATTGGCCATGCAAGGGTTTATTTTCCTTGCGCACATATCGGTTATTTTGTTGTACATTTTTACAATTGGATTTGCTTCCTGTTACTTTTAGAAGGCCTTCTTGTATAACTGCTTGAATCATTTGTCCAGAGCTATTGTCGATGTAAATTTTTATGCTAATTTTTTTTTCCGCCCTCTGTCTCACTTGCAACAGACCCAATCCACCTATTCTCCTCAGTAGGTACAACCCTTTCAACATCACGTCGTAGATGTAATGTATGATGATGCATAGTCATCAGTTTTCTAGTTTTGGGGTCCAATTTTTCCAGGTTTTTGTCCAATTTATTATATCAGCTGCGTATCGGATCACTGGTATAAACCAAGAATTTTTTGCTCTAATTGTCACAATTCGATGAAGTTTCCTTTTCAGAATATTTCTAACTATTTTGCTGTATTCTGCTGCTTCTTGTTGTTTAATTGTAAAGTGGATAATATCACTGGCTTCTAAGTTTCCTAAGTATTTATAGTGTTCTTCAGCTGAAAATGCTTTTATATATTTGTCATGGTCAAAATTAAAATTGTTAGGGTCATTAAATTTTCCTCGTTTAATAAATAAAAATGAGCATTCATCTAAGCTAAATTCCATTTTGATTTCCTGAATGAAAATATTGACTGCGTTCAGTAAGATGTCTATTTGCTGGACCGATTTTCCATATAACTTCAACTTATCCATATACAACAGAATAGAAATTTTAATATTATATTTTGGAATTTCATATCCAAATTTCGTATTCCTCAAAATCATAGACAAAGGTATCAAAGAAATATTGAAGAGCAATGGTGACAAGGAATCCCCTTGGAAATTTCACGTTTAATGCTAATATCCCGGAATCGTTCATTATTGACTATTAAAGTTATAATTAAATTGTAATATATTGATCTATAATTGACCATGACTTATGAACATATTATACCAACAAGTTTAGCTGACGGGGCTGTTCAGCTCCTTCAGGGCTTATAACGGTAAGAGAAAAAACTCAATGTGGCTAGTACAGAGAAATTGGAGTAACACTATCGTTTAAATTAAACACTAAACAGAAGCCGTAACATTACACTCATGGAGCGTGTAATGTTACGCGTTCTGTTTCTTCTATTCCTGCAGTCCGTAGTGTTCGTCAGGGTGATCCTCTACCTCCCCTTTTCTTTAACTACGTCATAGATGAGTTTCTTCACTCTCTTCGTAGCTACTCTTTAGGCGCTTCTTCCTTTAATGCTATGGCCTTTGCGGGAGATCTTATTCTCGTTGGTTCTACTAAGATAGGATTTCAGGAACTCCTTGACCGGGCATTGGTTTTTATATATATTTGAGGACGTTCATTAATGTAGAAAAGTCCCGTTCTTTAGCGCTTGTCCCCGCTGGTCGTGAAAAGAAGCTTAATATCAAGCCTATAGAGATTTCCCTGCACGGGAGGCCGTTGCATGCTTTAGCCATCCTGGGAGAGTGGAGATACCTCGGTATTATGTTCACCCCAAAGAGTAGCTCTTCTATTCTACATGATGGGATCGATTCTTTGAAGAAAGCTCCTTTCAAGTCCCAGCAAAGACTATTTATCCTTTCCCAATATCTTCTACCTCGCTATTACCACAAGTTTGTGCTTGGTAGGCTATGTATCTCGGTATTGTTCCAAATTGACAGGGCTATCCGTTTCTCTGTGATATCATGGCTCGAATGCCGCCTGACACCTCTACTGCATATTTCCACGTGAGGGTGAACAGTGGACTCGGGGTTCCATCACTTAGATGGCTGGTCTCACGCCTGCGGCTATACAGAATCGCGAAGTTAGAACTATCTTCTTCCCTTATCTACAAAGAGGCTTTCTATAGCCCATTAATACAAGAAGACTTTAGGCGGACTAAAGATTGGTCAAATTATCAAGGTACTTTAACTGGGTCAGCACCCGCAGAACACTAGAGCCGCCCACAGCATGATTGTGTAAGGGATTGCAGAAGTCTCCTCCCTGTGTTCGAGAATAACCTTATCAGGACAAGGCTCAATGTTCTGTCCACTAATCCGCACAGCTCGATAGGGTAGTGACGAGTCAAATTGTAGGGCTGGCTGCCACTACAGTAAGATACTGTATCATATAGCCCAGTGTTGCTTCCTCACCCATGGGGCCCCCGTGCTGAGGCATGAATCCGTGGTCTCAATTCTGAACAACCACTTTAAGAACAACGGTTGGGAGACTGCGGTGGAACTACATTATAGTACCTCCGCGTGTTTGCGTAAGCCAGAATTAGTGATTCAAAGAGATAATGACGTTTGGATAGTTGATGCCCCAGGTGGTTGGAACAGGGCTCCCACTAGCCTATAGCCATAATAATAAAGTAAACTATTATAAAAATAACCAAGTTATTTTTATAGTAGTTTCTACTTATCATTGTAGTCATTCTCTGGTGGCGTTGACACCAGAGATTGACTACGATGATAAGTAGAACAGGAATAGGGTAAAACACTTGTAAGGATTTAGGCCTATATCAAGTCTGGATGAGATATCTGTCATGTAAGGGTAGAACTGCCCTTACAGTACAAAACCAGTACAAAGATTAATGAAAAAAATGTTTGAATGAGCAAATCTGGTCTTTTGTTCTTCCAGATCTTTGAACAATGCCTTTTTATTCAATCGGATAAATCTGATTATAAGTAATGGTATATGGAATTTGCTATGATTGCAGTGAACACTTAAGCATAGTTGGTAGGCATGTTGTTGGACGTAGTTGGTTACTTGGGTCTGCATCTTATCTTTATCTTTCATGAAGAGAAAAGTGGGGAAGTAATCATCCAGATTTCCAATGAGTGTGACTGCAAGAAATAATTAAATTGTTCTTTAATCAAAATCCATATAATTCGCCTTTTCCAGGTGCATTCCAGTTTTTTAATTTCCTAGCTCGTGCATTGACTATTTCTTTTGTATTTAATGATGTTTGCATTTGTTTTTGCTTAATTTCTGATTCTGTTACCTTAATCCATGAGGCATCTTAATTATGTTCCATAGGATGATCCCAGATTGGCTTAAAATTGTAAGTGTTTCTTCTTTTTCTGGTATATGACTGTATTTCTATAGAGAGACGTGAAGAACTGGCGTTGGTTCAGTCGAAATTGCATATTTTGTACATATCGGTTTATTCCTTCTTCTTATATTTTAATTTTCTATTCAGTGGCTATAATTCTTTGTTCTTTATTTGTTACTAATTCATTATTTGTTATAAATTTTTATTTTTATTAATATTTTATTTTATTTTTATTAATATTTTATTATATTTTATTTCATTTTATTTCATTTTATTATGTATTTTATTATTTTTGTCACTTTATAAACTTTGTTTTAAATGTATTATTATTATTATTATTATTATTATTATTATTATTATTATTATTATTATTAACGGAAACCACCAGGGAGTTACGGACTCATCGAGGGAAACCGCACGCTATACTCAACCACCAGCTATCATATTTATTCTTGAATTTATTAACATTGCTTGCATTCACAACATCCAATATTAATCCATTCCAATCACTCACCACTGCAGAATCAGAGAAAAATATAGCCTTCGCCCTCTTCCTAACGGAATTCATTTTCACCTTATAAGTATACCCTCTTTTCCTTTCCCCACCCTCCATAAATTTAAAAATTCCATCAAATGAAATCCTGTATGACCATTTCTGAAGTTTTTAAATCTTAATTATATCAATGCTCTTTCTCCTGTTCGCTATTAACTGCAGTCTGCAAATTCTCTATATGTCATGAATGAGTTTGCCATAATCTTGATATACAACATCTGTCCGAAAAGAAACCGACCTTTTCGAAAATAGAAGAAACTAGTGGCGCCATCTGTTGTAACATTTTTTGTCTAAAACGGCAACCTTCATTAGTGTTGTGTCAACTGTTTATGACATATTTTTCATTAGAAGCCGAGTGATAATGCCAAAAGTGACAGTGTGTTTTGACGAACGGTCGAAAAATTAGTTTCAAACAGAGCTGGGATTGACTTTTGATTCAAACTTGGTAAAAGTTTTACCGAAACGCATCAAATGCTTCCAAAAGCATACAGTGATGAATGGTTATTCCGTGCTAAAGTCTACGAGTGGCTTAAGAGATTTCAAAGTGGTCGTGAGATGCTTGAGGACAACGAAAAGCCAGGCCGTCCAAAAACTGTACTGAGCGAAGTTAACATCCAAAAAGTGCGTGATTTCATCAACCAAAATCCGAAATCGCCCATGAGATTGATTGAAGATGAATTAGGGATTCTAAAATGAACTGTGCACAACATTTTGTCCGACAGTTGGGCCATTGTAAATGGAATTCGCGATTTGTTCCCCGCAAGTTGACCGACGACTAAAAAATGTATCGAATTAAACACTGCAAAGACGTCATTAAAACGCTCGTAAGGAATGAAACTGCCTTGGAAAGATCGTTACTGGTGAAAAGTGGTGTTTTGATTATGAGCCCAAAACAATAGAGTGTTGAGTGGAGACCACCGAAAAAAATCCGCTTGGAGAAGTCAAAATTAAAGGCAATGCTGATTTATTTCTATGATTCCAAGGGCATTATCCACAAACAATTCGTCCCACTAGCCAATCAGTTAATGGTGAGTTTTATCTCGAAGTTTTGAAGCGATTGGTAGCGAGAATTCGTCGCGTACGGCATGAATATGGAGGTGCAGGCAGCTGGTCACTTTTGCACGATAATGTACCATCTCATCGTTTGAATATCGTGACACACTTTTTGAGCAAAAACCAAGTTTGTGTGTTGGATCACTCGCCATACACACCTGACTTAGCACCTGCGAATTCTTTCTCTTCCCTCGACTTCATTTGCCGATGAAAGGAAATTGATAAGACACCATTGACAACGTTCAAGCGGCAGTACCTAACAGTATCCAAAAACCGATATAAAAAACTCATTTAACGAATTAATTTACCGTGCCAAACGCTGTATCGAAGTTTATGGAGATTATATTAATTGTAATAAATGATTTGAATAATTATAATTGGCTTGTTTTATTTTCGATCAAAAGTTCGCTTTCTTTTTGGACAGAGGGTGTATTTTTAGCATTTTCTTTGCATTCTCTCTCCACTATTTTAGAATCACAACGGAAAAAAGGAGACCAGTCCTGCGCACAATAGTCCAAGTGCAGTCTTATCAAGACATTGTAAAGAGGAAAAATGACATCCAATCTTTACATGTGAACGGTTGTTTCATCATTTTAAGTATCTTTTCAATTGTATTTGAACTCTTTACTACAAGACTCCTGAACTTCAACTTCCAATTTGCGAACACTTTACGATCCCTAGCTTCATTAGTTTCTCATTACATAATCCCACGATTATAATACAACATCGGATATGTAATCATGAAAAAGTGAATCGTTACCTTTACTCACATTGCTCTGATATCCATTTTCCAATGCACACAATTCCAGCCTATTGAAATCATTCTGCATGCACTGCATATCAGCAGCATTAATGATTATACCTACCTTTTCATCATCAACAAATAGCTGTGTGCTGCTTGTCAAATCCTTCCCAATATCATTAATGTACAGATTGAAATAACAGTGGATCAAGCACTAATCCATGTAACACACAACTTGTTGTCTTAAATCTTGCAGACGCACATCCCCGTATACCACTTTTTGATATCTTTCAGTCAGTCATCCTCTAATCCAAGATAATATTACATATTCCAAACTAATATCCTTCAATTTATGCAACAGTCTACCATGCTGTGTTCTATCGAAATCCTTAGCAAAATCCAACACTCTCATGGTGTATCTATTCCCTTCCCCTAGTTCAATGGTATCATTGTTATGAAAGTGAGCAAGATGCTAAGACATGACCTTCCGTTAGTAAACCCATTTGGTTCATTGCGAAGTTGATCTCGTATGTAGATCTCCTGCTGATAGGCAGCTGCAGAATTCATACTGGAGATCTTAGCATGGCAGTTGGTTGTAGATATTTCTATCATTTTTACCACGTTATTTGCCACACGTCTCTTGGAAGGGTAACTGGTTATAAAGAAATCGCTATTGTTTTCGTGTTGTTGATTATCTGGTATTTTATTTCAGAATGTGAACAAATTGTGTGATGCCATTGATCAGAACAAATATCCAGCAACTCTACTTCCATCATCCCTAGAGGAAGACACGCTAATTTCGATTTGTTATGATTAAGATCTCTTAGGATGGATGACTTCTCTGTTATGAAATTTGGAACTGCAGAAATACATATTTAAGAGAGAAGGTCGTAGCGATAAGAATGGCTGGAGACATTAAAAGAGCGATTTTGCTGACTGAGATGTCACCAAATACTATTCGCTTTGGAGCAGAGATAGATTACGATCGTTCTTCGGTGTTTTTTGCAACATATGTAAGGCATGACTACTGTGCAGTGCGGTTCCATAACAATTCATCGAAAGAAAATTCATCAAATAAACAATTCATTTAACGAAAATTCGTCAAAAATGCAATTCATCGAAAAAACAATTCACCGAAAGTTTTTAATTTTCGATAATGTTATGATAAAAGTAATCCATTTAGAACAAAAACTTAACCATGCAGACAGCTTCTTGTACTGGCAACTTCTACTAATTCCGCTAAGTCAGAGAGTTTTTGTAATAGAGTGCATAATTTGGACACGTTATTTCTTTGTCGCCTCGAATATAGCTGAACTAAAAACTGAAATGATTCGACATTTTCTTGTAAAAGTTTCATTGGTTGCATAATACTACTAACAACAATAATCATAATGAAGCCTGCGTAGTTCAGTCGGTATAAACGAAGCCGTTTAGTTAGAAAGACCTTGGTAGTTGGAATTCCATTTACGACGCGCATAATATTTATCGGTCCTGTTCAGCTAAAGATAAGTTAGCAGGCATAATACGGAGATGGCTGGGCTTTTCTTCCCGGAAACAGGAAAACCAGTCCCCTGGACAGACATGAAACAGTTATCGGAGAAGAAATACGATAAGAAACCATATTGTTCTATAATTTTCCCTATTAAAATAGCATTGCTATCTCACTCTGCACAGTTCAGCTTTTCTTCTAAATGGATCAATTTTCTCATAACATTTTCGAAAATTTTAAATTTTCGGTGAACTATTTTCGACGAATTGTCGTTCGATGAATTGTTCATTCGATTAATTGCGTTTTTCGATGAATTGTATTTCGATTAATTGCCTTTTCTATGAAATCTCCGGATACTGTGCAGTGCTTTCATTATGGTTTTTGATAGCTATTAGCAGCGCTTGTTTTCCAATTTAGTTTACTTTTTAGAGTCATTGATATTCGAATCTATACCACTTTTTCTTCTTTCTTCGAATTTTGTTTTCTTAGATTTTGACCTTCTTCGTGATGATTGGTAGGCGCTGCTGTGTTTGGAGCTTTGATGTTTGCCGTTTACGGGCGCCATTGATTTGACGTGCGTGTCGATGTGTTACAAGTCACTTTTACGAGCTGCGGGACGGCCATTCATCCATCATTTCCCCCTTTCGGTCAGTATTGGTGGTACCTGACGATTTTTTTGCAATCTGAATTCCAGCATTCTCTGACTACTAACTGAATTTTTTCAGCACTGCCTCCTCAATTTGTGTGTGCATGTTTCAGAATGATAGCATAATGGAGAGACAAAGTGATTGCTGAGATTTGTGAGCAGTTTGTATGGTAATTGATCAAGATGGTGGTATTCTGTATGTAACTTATTTGTTATAAAGTGATTCTAATATTGTGTATTAATACACAACTTGACGCAGCTAGTTTGCAGTGTGGTACTGACTAATGATGAAGTTCTTACATCTGAAATGCTAGATTCTATAGATATTTCTGTTTTTGATATAAGAAAATGGTTTAAGTAGCAAATGAGGCTACCTTATTTCTATTCTCTGGACTAGAAAAATGATAGCAAGTGTTTCTATTTAATGACATGGTTAGATATAGAATTTAACAACTGCAGTTTTTAGTGGAGTAATAAACGATTAATTCTAGAATTTAATGAAAAAATGCCTTTAATCTATGAGTTGTAATTAACCTCTTATAAATAATGAAGGTACGTTTGTGTATTCTGCATGATAGTGGAATAAAAAGTACTTAAATAATAATATAAGTATCACTTCTCTGCTAGTCGAGCTTACCACTATGGCATTGCCTATAAGTATATTCCTAGATGTAAGGTACTTTCCAACTTCACTATAGTATAGTATTTGTACTTTCAAAAAATGTATATAAATTTTATATGCAATGACATAAAGATTAGTGGGATATAATTTAACTTCAACTTCAACTTAAAATGCCGTACTTTACCTGAAATTTAAGAATTCTGCTAATATCTTCATTAACTTCCCTTGTGCACCACCGGTTATAATTTCTTCACCATTGCTATTCAAAGATACTTCAAAAAAATGCGGGCGCTTGAAACAGAGGAGAAAATTAATATTCGACTATACTCTATATATTAATAAACTTTATTATTCAAATATTATTCTTTGTATTTAAACCTTTTTAATTCGTACATGATATTTATAAGGCATCCTTGTGCACATGCGTTTGTGTGTTTGTGTGTGTATAACGCAGGAAAGGGAATGTGTGTTTGTGTGAGTAATATATATGCCCTTTTATGCATTATATGGAAAATACTCTGATAATTATTATTTTCATTATGACATATACTTTTGGTTGACCCTTTCACCTCTAGAGTGCACGTTCCATGGGTGGCAGATAGAGAAAACCCACCAGATATGGTGGAGTGGTCCGACTATATTGAATAGGACTCGTGGAGCAACAGGGCCATAAGGAGAAATCTTATGGTCCTGTTGAAAAATTTCTTCATTGAAAGGAAATGGCACTCCCATGGTCCCCTAACTGGAACTATCCTTTTCTTACTGTACTTTGAGGAAGATCCACTCACTTTAATATTTCCTGTAAGGCACTATCAGCCAACTGTTAGTTTTTTATGACCCCTTATGATATTAGAAAACTCGAGGGCTATGGGATTCTTTCCATTACTGGCCTATATCTGTGACCCGCCCCCCTGTATAAACTACTCTGTTGCACTATAATCTACTCTTTAGCCTTTAATATAGCCTGTTCCTCCTATGGGTTTAAATTTGGAAGAGGACTTGTTCATAAGCTTTAATATTGCTGACCTACTACAGGATTATTCATCGCCAGGCTAGTTACTTTCTTGCTGCTGATTGGCAAATGCCAATGTTCATGAAGAGAATATTAATCTACTTTAAAGCCAACAAAGAAAGGTAATAGCAATGAATGTTGAAAAACGAGCCTAGAATGAAACTGTGAAACGAAAATGGAGAAAAAAAATATAATACACATATAGCAAACTGGAACGTAAGAGCAATAACATAGAACGAAATAAAGTTTGAGCAAATATGAGGAAATATTGAATGAAAGAAATTTTCAGATAGCAGTTATCACTGAAACAAAAAAGAAATTAAAAGGAAACATGAGAGTGAAAATTTTAATCTAATAATAATGCAGTTGACAGAGACCAAAGAGCAGAAGCAGGTATTATGATTTGGATTCATAATTTCCTTTCAACACAGATAAAATATTATAAATTGTGGAAATACTGAAAAATGAGAGTGTGATCTGAAGAGTTCTCGGTCTAACAATGAAAAAAAACGAATTTATAATTTCAAAATTATTTTTATTTTTCAACATACTCTCCCTTAAGGCTAATACATTTATTCCATCGCCATTATCCCGTCCCTGTAGTAGTTCTCAGAAAGATCTGCAAAATACCCTTCTGCAGCTGCAACCGCCTCCTGTTGCGAATTAAAAACGCTGAACCCGGAGGAAGAGTTTTAGTATTGGGAAGAGAGAGGAAGAGCTTAGTTTTGGGAAGAGACAGAAGTCAGAGGAAGCCATATATCGAGAATAGGGTGGATGTTCCAACAAATCGTAGTACAGATCTCTTAATTTTCTGATTGCCAAAAAAACAACTCTGTGGGCAGGTGCATTGTCCTGATGAAAGATGATTTTTTTCTTCTGAAAACCGTGTCTTTTCTTACGAATTTTTTCGAATTTTCTGGGTCCAAGATCGAAATGATATTCCTCGGTTATTATTTTACCTTTTTCAAGATCCCCCCCCCCACCCCCCCCCCCCCCCACCCCCCCCCCCCCCCACCCCCCCCCCCCCCCACCCCCCCCCCCCCCCACCCCCCCCCCCCCCCACCCCCCCCCCCCCCCACCCCCCCCCCCCCCCACCCCCCCCCCCCCCCACCCCCCCCCCCCCCCACCCCCCCCCCCCCCCACCCCCCCCCCCCCCCACCCCCCCCCCCCCCCACCCCCCCCCCCCCCCACCCCCCCCCCCCCCCACCCCCCCCCCCCCCCACCCCCCCCCCCCCCCACCCCCCCCCCCCCCCACCCCCCCCCCCCCCCACCCCCCCCCCCCCCCACCCCCCCCCCCCCCCACCCCCCCCCCCCCCCACCCCCCCCCCCCCCCACCCCCCCCCCCCCCCACCCCCCCCCCCCCCCACCCCCCCCCCCCCCCACCCCCCCCCCCCCCCACCCCCCCCCCCCCCCACCCCCCCCCCCCCCCACCCCCCCCCCCCCCCACCCCCCCCCCCCCCCACCCCCCCCCACTCTCAATCCTTTGCAATATCCCTCCATTCTTTTCTAAACCAAATAACCAAATTTGTTCAAAGTAATTCATATGTCGCCTTGTCAATGAGGTATGAAATGGAACCAAAACATTCTTACTTCCACATATCAGTGTCCTCTAGTTTAACTATCACACCCCGAAAATTTATGTCCCTGTCCTTAAGAGCTAACAGATCTCTTTTATTCTCTTCTTCCTACAAGATGTTTGCAACACTTGGATTCTCTACATACCATTTCTGCTTCCGAAATTTTAAAACCTTACACTTCATTACATCACACTGGAAGTTATAGAATCATCATTTATCATCAATTAAGACAACACAAAATAGAGACTTTTCAATAGAATAGTTACAGTAAGAGCTAAGTAACGTTCTATTTATTTAATCTTTTCAGGAGCTATTTAATATGTGATGTGGTATCTATAACGTGTTTCATAATATAAACTGTTTATTTACGAAAGTGCCTAGATGAATGAAATAAATCTAGATTTCTGCTTTCAATTGATTATTATTACATCTGTTATCAGTGACCATTACACTGAATAACACTTTTGAATGTGTTTGTGGTACTTCTGTGAACGTGATTGAAAATGATGTGTATCCAGGACAGATGGCAAACCCTTCAATGGAAATATTATATGAGAAAACTACTAAACTCACATTCAGTACAAACGAAAGGCGCAAGTTTTCTTTTAAAGTCCCAACATTCCAGCTCTCTAACTTCATAATTCTTCCCAAATTTACATCATCTGCAAATGACATATTACCTTTCAGATCTCTCACGATATCATTAATATACATGCTAAACATGCAAATGAAATGGACACCCGTATTGACGCCATGGTATGTTATGCTCATCACCTGAATGCCCATGATTATGTGTTTCCTCTTCCATCTCTTTCAATATGCTCCATATCGCCATTTCTCTATCAGGTGTTGATGTTTCGTCATTTTGCTTGTTTCGCCTTTCTCTACTCATTCACTAACAGCAATGTCCTCTGCAGTTGCTCTTGTGCTTCTTTTTTCATCATAATTCATACGGTAGAGAGCAGCTTTCAGTGAATTTGCCTATTCATGAAAAGTCCTCTTCATCACTTTCAGATTTAGAATCTTTAGCATCATTTAGCTTTATATCTGAAATCATGCTTAAAGGAATGTAAAATATCCTACGTTAAATATCGCTTAAGACACAATAAAAGAATGTAAAGATTCAATTAAAATTATAGTTAAATTGCATAGTTTAGTGTTGAAAAGTGGATTAAAAGGAATAATTAGATAATGTATCATTTGTTCTTCTGTTGCTATCAAATCAAATTTTATAGTGAATATTAAGTAAATTGTTAAATCTTCTATATCGCTCTTTAAAAATAAAAATAAACAAATAAATTATCTCTCCTATTTTACTGAATAAACAATAGGAATCTCTCGGAATTGGGGCCCTGTAACCACTAGAGTGTGCATCCCCTGGGTGGCGGATAGGGGATGCCACCATGTGTGTGTATGTATGTGTGTACGCGCGTACGCACGTACACACACACGTGTGTGTGTGTTATGTGTGTGTGTGTGTCGTGGGATGGTCCCAATGTACTGAATAAGGACTCGTGCACCAACAGGGCCATAAGGGGCAATCATCTTGATTATAAGAGAAGTGGCACTCCCATGGACCCCTAGCTGGATCTATCCTCTTCTTCTACTTTGAGGAAGATCCACTTACTTTAATCTTTCCTATAAGGCCTTATCAGTCAACTCTTCTTATTTTATGATCCTTATGCTATTAGAGTACTGGAGAGCCATGGGGTCTTTTCAGATCTGTCCTATCAACTATGCTTTCTCTATAGACTCCACTATAATCTACTCTTTTACCCTTCAACAGAGCTTATTCCTCGTATGGGTTTAAATTCAGAAGAAGGCTTCTTCAGAAGACTTACGGTAGCAGCCCTTCCACTGAACTATTCCATTGTCATACCAGTCTCCTGACATGGAGAGCATAATCCTACTTGTAAGCTGACAGAAAAAGATAATCGGATTAAATTGATGGAAAACGATCCTGGAATGGAAAAGGTAAAACAAAAATGGAAACGACAAAATATAATACACATAGCAAACTGGAATGTAAGAGAAAAAGCATATAAAGAAATAGAATTAGACCAACTATTAAATGAAAGAAATTTTAAAATAGCAGTAATCACTAAAACAAAAAAAGAAAATAAAGGAACCATGAGAACTGAAAATTTTAATGTGATATACAGTGGAGTCGACAGAGACCAAAGAGCACAAGCAGGAGTCATGACTTGGATTCATTACTCCCTTTCAAAACAGTTAAAACATTATAAATTATGGAATGAACGAATAATATAAGCTAGAATAAAAATAGATAGAGGCTATTTAACAACAATTGGTTTGTGTGCCCCAGAAGGAAGATAACAGGATAATATTTATTTTTATAATCAGCTACAAAACATATATAATAAAATAAATAAAAACGATTACATAATTTTAGCAGGAGACTTAAATGCAAGAATTGGAACCACGAAAATTAATAATAATATAGGAATGCATGGAGAACATACTCTAAACAGGAATGGTAAAAAATTGATTGATTTTGTAGTTTATAATAACCTAAAAATGATGAATTACTTCTATAAACATAAAGACATACATAAATATACTTGGGGAGCAAGAGGATGGAAATCAATATTAGATTACTTCATATTAAATTAACAGACATCACAATTTTCATTAGATGTTAGAGTTCACAGTGGATATGAAATAAGCAGTGACCACGTCCTTGTTAAAATAAAATTAAGATTACCACCTAATTGGCTACAAGTAACAAGAGCAGAAAGAAAATGTGAAACATTTGTTTATAAAACTAGACTATTGAATGACTCAAATGTACAATGGTTATATGAACAAAGAATTAACCAATATCTAGATAAAATAAAACAAAATGAAGAAATAGAAATGGAATGGCTTAATATAAAAACGATACTAAATGCAGCAGCAAATGAAAGCATAGGAAAGACCAAAATATTCAATAAAAGACAAAACCTAAATATCTGTGATGACACAATCACGGAAATAATCAAAACGAAAAACGAAGCTTATCACAAAAGGGTAAGCAGTAAAAGATTAGAATATGAAATAGAATATAAAAGAATAAGAGCCGTAGCTAAAAGAGAAGTCTGAAAAAGACATAGAGAAATATGGAATAAATTTATTTATAATTTAGAACATGATTTAGATAAAATAAGACCCAATGCATATAAGATTTTGAAACATTTAAATGCAGATATCAAAGAAAACATAAAATTAAACACGGAATTGAAATCAGAAGAATTTCTAAATTACTAAACAGAATTGTGGACAGATAAATATTTTAAAAATGTCAACTGGCAAACAATTAACGAAAATGAAAAGCAAATAACTAAAGAAGAATTAGTAATCAGCCTGAAAGAAGCAAGAAACGGAAAATCACCTGGAGAAGATAAGATAGGTTCAGAACTATATAAATACGCAGGAACAAGATTCAAAGAAAGATTCTTATTATTTTTAAATAAAATTTATTCAAACTGGTATCCCAACAATAGAATGTAAAAAAGCAATTGTGATTCCTAGCTTTAAAAAATGTAATAGAAATGACCCTAAAACTATAGAGGTATCAGAATGTAAATTCCTGTTACAAAATATATAGCAGATTAAATAGCAAACTAAAGAAATATTCGAAAACTTTATTTTAGAAGTAAAGAATGGATTTAGAAAAGGGCGATCATGTATATACCAGGCCTTTTGCCTAAAATTAATAATAGAGGAAAGAAGAGAATACAATTTAGAAACACATATTGCATTTATTGATTTTGAAAAATTATTTAACAAAGTTAAAGAAGCATTTTATTTAACATGCTAAAAGAAAGTCAAATACCAAATAATATCATAAAAGCTATCAGAAGTATATATGAAAATAATCAAATACAAATAAGATTAAATTACAAGCTATCATATACGAGAGAGATAAACCAAGTGGTCCGACAGGGATGTCCCCTCTCAGCAACACTTTTTAATATCTACTTATATGAAATAATAATAAAATAGAATAAAAATTTACATCAAGGAATTAAACTTTCTCCTACAGTGAACCAACCTAAACATGCTCCTTTTTGCCGACGGTTAAATAATAATTACAAATTCTGAAGATAACTTACAGAAAGCTATTTTAGATCTAAATGAGATAGCCAAAGATTATGCTAGGATAATATTAACAGAAAAATCAAAAACTATGGCCTTTAAAGGAAAAGATCTAGCAAGAACTAAAATAGTAATAGATAACAAGATCTTGGAACAGGTGAATTCATTTAACTACCTAGGATGTATGATCATATATGAAAATGATAAAGATATAAACGCAAAAATTGTAAAATAGGTAAAAATAACAGGTAATTAACTCTATATTTAAACCGAACCTAGTTGAAAAACAAACGAAACTAAAAGTATACAATACATTAGCCCTACCAATCGTATTGTATGGAAGTGAAATCTAGACAATAAAACAAAAAAATACATAAAGATTAATAACAGCAGAAATGAAGTTTATGAGAAAAACTGCCAGTTATACCTTATTTTATCACAAAAGAAACGAAGAAATTATAAAAGAATAAAACCAAGAACCAGTAATAGAAATAAATTAAAAAATATAAACATAAATGGATGGAACAGGTTCAAAGAATGACAATGGAAAGATTACCAAAACAAACCAGCCTTAAAATACCAGGCATTAGGAAAAAGAAAATCAGGACGTTCTATTAAACGATTCAACGATGACTTCCTATGCCGGAACAGGCCATGCTAGGCCTAAATCCTTGAAACGCATGATGAAACACTATGAATCACAAATTTAAGACCTGCACGTCTATAAAAAGCTGAAATCCACCTAATCTATACAAAAAACAATGTTTTGAATAAAAACTGTCTGCATCAGTTACTTGGAACAATGATTCATTAGAGGCACCTTGATATCTGTATCCCATCTAGACTATAAGAATTTGCGCCTTTCATTTGTATTGGTTGTGTATTTAGTTGTTTTCTCATATATTATCCCCATTAGAGGGTTTGTCATCTCTCTTGTATACACATCATTCTCAATCACGTTCATAGAGCGAAAGTAAAAGAAGTACCCAATCACTTCCAAAAGTGTTATGCAGTGTAATGATCGCTGATGACAGATCTAATAATAATTTAAACCAGAAATCTAGATTTATTGCATTCATCTATTAAATTTCCTAAACAAACAGTATATACCATGAAATACATTATAGATACTACATCACAGATTAAAGAGCTCCAAAATAGATTAAATGAATACGTTACTTAGCTCTTACCTGTAACTATTCAATTGAAAATTCTCTATTTTGTGTTGTCTTAATTGAATATAAATACTGATTCTTTCTCTTCTTACCACCAAATATTTTAATCATGCTTAATATCAAGATGCTGTTTATGTCTTAATATGTACTCTGTTTTATTTATTTTTTTAGAGTTCAAACAAAGGTGCTCTGAAAGATGTTCGGAAACAAGTCGAACGTGATCCTTCACTTCTTTGTGAAACAACTCAAAAATGCTTCATAAAAATCTTGAAAGAGAATTATTGCTTTATTGGGATGGCATTGTTATCAGAAAATGATGCTTACGAGAATGGTCGTGATAATTTCTTTTTGTCTAAAGACGGATTTTATATTACTTCAAATGGTCTTTCGCTCCCCAAAGCACATCCCTGTACTGAGGTGTTTTCAATAATGTAAGTGAATATAAAGTATATTTGACAGCTGACAGTTAGTAATTTAAATATCGGCTGAAGATTTCTTTTAACTTTTTATTTTCTTTCTAACCCAAGTGACTCTTTATAAGCATTTCATTTTGTTTTAATTTTGATTTCCCAATCGCTTCTTCAGCCGAATAATTTGGTTCATCAATAACAGTCTCTTGAAGCTTCTCAACATTTAATTTTTAAGGTGGCATTATAAAACATCTTCAGACATTAAAACAATTCTTTCGTATAGGAAACAAAATTCTACATTTATGCTTTCTAACAGTTAAACTAAACGTAACAAGAGTATGACAACCGATATGGGTGATGTATAGCCTTCCTCTGTTTTTGATTCACTGCAAGTCTGAAATGATACTACTACTACTACTACTACTACTACTACTACTACTACTACTACTACTACTAATTCTAATAATAATAGCAATAATAATAATTATTATTGTTATTATTATTATTTCGGGCAATTCCAAAGAATCGACAGACTCATTGAGGGAGACTCTAACATCATGTCAAGAAGAACTATTCGACATTCACACAGTATCTATCATACCTTGCTTTGAAGTCAATCACGGTCATAACACCCACAACAGACTCTGGCAGCTTATTCCACTCATTCACTACCTAGTCCTCCCACTACCAGTCCTATTCTCAAAAATATATTCTGTATTAATCCTATAGTAACCCTTCAGCAATTTGAATGTCCCAACCATATCCCACAAATCTTCAACCTGTTCTCATAAGGTTCATTTCACAGACCTGCTATTATCTGGTTCACTCGTCTCTGGATCCGATCCTCTCCACCACCTCCCCATCAAGAAAAAATACTGGCGCCAATATATGGGCACAATAGTCCAGATGGGGTCTTATCAAGGTTTGATATAGAGGAAGAATAACTTGTTTGTCTCTGCTTGTTAAAATATTTTTAAGCAACCAAGTGATTTGATGAGCTGATTTAGACACATTTGCAATGCGTCCCCTAAACGTCAACTCCCTATCCACCAACACTTCCAAATCCCTGGGCTCATTAATCTCCTGCAGAACGATTCCACCAATGTGATATACTGCTGCTAATCTTTTCACTCCAAAATGCATAACCTTACACTTTGCCACATTAAATTGACATCCATTTTCCCTATCCCAGTCCTCCAAACTACCGAAATCATCCTGCAAAATTTTGACATCCTGTGCACTCACAATTGCTCTACCCAACTTTGCATCATCAGCAAACAAGTGAACACTTCCTCTCAGATCCTTTTCTATATCGTTAATGGGCAAATTGAAAAGTAGTGGTCCAAGAACAGAACCCTGCATCACACAACTAGTCACACGCCATCTTTTGGACTCCACTCCTGAATAAACCACTCTCTGGTATCTCTCCATCAACCACCCTCCTATCCATCATACCAATCCTATATCCATCCCTATCTGCTCCAGTTTACTGATTAGAGTTCCATGTGGTATCCTGTCAAAGGCCTTGGCAAGATCCAGTAGACTCACTATAAACCCATTACCCTTATTCAGTTCAGCCATCGCTGTGTTATGAAACGTGAGCAAGTTACTGGGACATGATCTACCCTTCACAAAACCATGTTGTCCCCCATGCAGTATCCTATTTTCATCTATCCGGTCCTGTATTTTCTTCTCTTGACTAATTTCTCCAAGACCTTGACAATGATTCCTGATATGCTAATTGGTCGGTAATTTACAACAGGAGTATTGGAACCACCTTTATGCAGTGGAACTATTTTCCCCTCTTTCCATCCCCTCTGGACTAACCCAAACCAGAGAATCAAATTAAACAAAATGGTCAAGGGTACTGACAATTCTTTAGCCACTTCACGTACGACACGAGCTGGTATAATCCAATCCCACAGGTGTATTGACATTAACGTTTTCAATAGACTACTATCCTCCACTTTATACACCACAATTCCCGTATAATCTATTGATTCAGCACTGACACCACCTGGATGATATATTCCTGCAAAGTGCTCGCTCAGTAATTCAACTACATCAACTGATTCGGTTACCTCCCTACCATCGGCATTCTTTAAAATCATTCTGCCATTTACATTTTTTTTATTTTACTTGCAACATATCGAAAAAATTGTTTAGGATTCTCTTTAGCCTGCATGGACAATGTTCTTTCGTAATCCTTTTTTGCTTTTCTTACCAAAATCGTTACCATTCTGGTCTGCGCTTTATACCATTCATGTGCCTGCATGTCACCTTTCTCCTTAAATTACCTAGTTGTTTCTTTTTTTTGCAGCTCACGCTTAGTGGTGTTATTCATCCATTTAACCCCTACTTGATTTTTTATTCGGACTCTAGGTATACACTCAGTAATTGCATCATGCAAACACTTCTTTACCGCCTCCCATGCACTATCAACTTTTAGCCCTTGCAGTTGTACATGCCATGGCACTGAACCAATCAATCTCCTAAGCTTGTCATACTTACCAGCTCGATAATTCCATATGTACCACGTCTTAATTGTAAAATCCACATCTTCAGCCACCTCCCAAGTCAAGACCCTATGATCACTCTCACCAATTGGTGGCAACGTGGTCATATTCGTTACAGCCAAATTTTGAGATGTGCAATTACTAGGTATAGCGCTCTCTGACCCCTAGTATTTTCCATTACATGGTGTCGTAGATAGTTGTCCCTTAATAACCGCATAAATTCCAATTCCTTCCTCCCATGTGTGCTCTCCTCCTTTCAATCAATGTTACCATAGTTGAAATTTCCCATGATAATTACCCTCCTTCCAATCATTTCTTCTATTTACTTATGCATTCTATCACGCCATGTATTCAATAACCTGGTCTATAGCAGCGCCCAATTGTATATTTTGTTCTGCTAGTTTCAATTTCACACCAAATAGCCTCAAATGTGCTCTTTTCTCTATTTTGCAGTTCCACTTCTATTCTTCTTGGTTGTAGCTCATCCGCTATCATCAATAACACTCCTCCAACAAGTTTAATCTTCCTGTCACTCCTAAACAGACCATACCCCTCACATTCAATCCCACTAGCTGTGTCCCCTTCTGTCAGACATGTTTCACTAATGCCAATAACTTGCTGTCAGGAAGTGCCAACCAAGGCCAATAATTATTCCTTCTTGTTCCTAATTCTTTTGGAATTTGTATACAAGAATTGAAGAAGCCGAATTGTCCCATCCCTATTTTGATGCCTTATACTAACTACCCATTCTGATTCGTAGCCTTTCCTACTTGCTTGGGCATATTACACACATCCACACACTCAACTGTCTCCCAAAAATCTGCATATCTACTCTCCCTTCCCTTAATAACTCTAGTTTACCTGATTATGCACATTCACTTCCACTGCATTCGACAACACCTTTTCAAGTCTCCGTACACCAAAGCAATTCAAATGTAAACCATCCATTTTATATAAATCCTTTCGCCCATCGAACACATTCAACACATCCACTAATTCCACACCACTAAATAATAATGATAATAATAATAATAATTATTATTATTAATATTATAATTGAGTCTGCGCGGTTAGCTGAGTGGATTTGCGCCTCGCGGGATGTCCTGGGTTCGATTCTCGTTGCTGACGTGAGAAGCTCAAGGACCTTTCTCAGCGTTAGCCATGTTAGCCGGTCTTGGGAATGGACAGTATGATTTTTCTCCCCAGTTTATCTGGACTTTTTCATCCAAAAATGGAAACAAACCGGCCTTGAGAACTCAACACCACTACGGATATAGGACACACTGGGCGTATGGCTGACCAGCTTAACCTGCGAACGGTTTAGATCCGATGATTAATAAACGGTCGACACCGCAAGGTAAAAGAGGGTAAAGAAAAATGAGATGAGATGAGAATAATAATTGACTATATATAAACCTCGGAGATTCAGTAGTAATCCTTGAAGAAAACCCTGATTGATTCAGGGATTTATTCAAGCGAGATATGGGTTGACTGTAAGGATAGGAAATTTAGTACTCCATGGTGGACACAGGAAGATGAAGAGGCAGTGAAGGAAAAGAAGAAAGCATATCAAAAGTTCCTGACAAATAATTCAACTTTGGCTGTTACATAATACAGAGACAAATGTAAGAAAGCTAAACACCGTGTAAAACTAGCTAAACAAAAGTCATGGGAAGACTTTCGTGAGAACATAGGAAATAAATATCAAGAATGTGGCAATATATTCTGGAGGTTTTTGAAGAAGCTCAGAAATAAAGGAAAGAGTGTTTTAAAAGGAATTAGAGATGATACAGATGAGATGAAAACCGGGGAAAGAGATATTCTTGAAGTATAGAGTAATTACTTCGAAAAATTGCAAAATGAAACAAACAGTGATAGCGCAGGGGTAAAAAAAACACTGACAAGGCATGCAGTCAGGTACACATATCCATACCTGAAGTAGAAAAAATATATCAAAGGCCTGAAATGTGGAAAGGCAGGAGTTGATGATATTCGACCAGAAATGTTGAAATATGGAGGTATAAAAGTCTTACAAGGGCTGCACTGCATAATTCAGAAGACCTGGACAGAGGGACAAATTAACGTGGATTGGAGTAGAGCTCTCATAGTGCCCATATATAAAAAGGGAAATAAAACTGAATGTGAGAATTACAGAGGTATTTCCATACTAAGTGTTCCTAGTAAGAGTTATGCAAATATACTTGAGAAACGGTCGGGAAGAATTGTGGAGAGCTTCGTGGAGAAGAAGAAGCTGGATTCAGGACAAATAGAGGCTGTCAGGATCAGAATCTTCACTTTACGACAAATAGTCGAGAAAGCATGGGAATATAACACAGATCTGTATTTACGTTTTGTAGATCTGGAAAAGGCATATGACAAGGTGCCAAGGGAGAAGCTATGCAATACTCTACAGTTATATGGTGTCAATCGGGCATTATATCAAGCAATACTTCATCTTTATTTGAATTGTAAGTCAGTAGTTAGAATTGAAGGAAGTACTGGAAAATAGTTTAATGTTAAATCTGGTGCCACACAAGGATGTACCTAATCGCCTCTGTTATTCGTTATCTATATGGATCACATTATGAAGGAAAATGGTATGAAACCTGATATCGAAATTGGAGATGTTAATGTCAGTTCTTTGCTTTACGCAGAGGATATTATACTTCTAAATAAATCCGCTACAAGTCTGCAAGATTCCCAGACTGAATAAAATAACCATTATAAAAGATATGGTATGAACGTCAGCAATAACAAGACGAAGCATGGAAATTGTCGACTGTGAAATAAATGGAAAACCTGTGGAACAAGTAAAAATTTGAACAACTAAGGCACGATTTTTAGTGAAGATGGTAAACTAAATATGGAAATATACAACATGATCAACAAAGCTGCTATGGTAGGAAGTAAATTGAATAAATTCATATGGAATAAGAGAGAAATTTGTCAAAACACTAAATTAGCTCTATACAACATAGTGTTCAATCCAGTTTTAATTTATGGAGCTGAGAGCTGAGAAATAAAGCATTTCACCAAGGACTAGAGACTGCAGATATGAGAGTCCCGAGAAAGATCAGAGGCACGAACAGATGGCATCAATGGCAATATCATATTAAAATGAGGATACTATGAAAGAACTTGACATTGTCAGTATCCAGGAATGCGTTAGCAGAGCTAATTTCAGGTGGTATGGTCATTTAAACAGAATGGGAGAGGAAAGATTATCAAAACAAGTGTTCTCTGCCAGGTTTGCAGAAAAACGTTCCAGAGGAAGACCAAGGTATAGGTGGATTGATTCGGTAAAAAGTGCCTTAGACGATAAAAATATAAGATATGATAATACTCGAGTAATAACAAGTAATAGATTGATTTGGAGGGAAATTGCAGATAGGAAGTTAGTAATAATGTAAATTTTTCATGTAGCTCTATCATATCCTGTACACCCCTTGAGGGTAAATAGCAGGAATTTGATGATGATGATGATGACGTTTTTTTTTTTGTTTTTTTTTAAATATTGTATTTGCAATGAACATCCGTTATTCAATTATTTGACGTCAGTTTGACGATGTATGTTGGCTCCCGTACCTTCTAAATATTTGAGACTACTGCGCTCTGCTAAGAGAAGATGTTGGATCGCAGAATGCCAATGGCGAGATTTGAACCAGCGGATACGCTAACCACTTGGGAAATATGTTATTTAACTTTTAGTAAGCTTATTGATTTCAAGCTGATTTTAAGAATCATAGCAGAAATCACTTATTAAGTTTGAAATCAGCTTCAAATCTGATAAGTACTCTAATATATTAAAATTATTTTTGATATTAAGGAAGCGTTTGGATCTCGAAAACCACCTTTGTTATCCCTTGCCTTTATACAGCGCTACCTGATAAATCACCACACTTCGCGGAAAGAAAAAAAGAAAAACATATTAGATATATGAAGAGCCAAAGGCTTCAATTCGGCGACATATAACTTGTTTAAGTTAAGGGATATTACATCCCATATAGTTTCTTAGCCGAATAAGAAACTCAAAGAGTTTCATATTCTGAAACTCTTTGAGTTTCTTATTCGGCTAAGAAACTATATGGGATGTAATATCCCTTAACTTAAACAAGAAAAACATATACTCATAAAATGATAACGTGATAAATAAAGCAGAAATATTTTATTGAATGTAGTAATGTGTTTCACATGAAAATAAAACCTTTCATTTGTATTAACAGGAATAAACAGCTTTTTGTTCGCGATGATCCCTGTATAGTGGAAAACATCTGCAGCACAGCACTCACCGTATTGTAAGTGCAAAAAAAACAAGTAGCTTCATTTTTATCAGTAATTACTATATGCAGACAATAACAGCCTATAAAGCAAAAATTGCTGGAAAGTGAAGACAACTGGAAAGAAACCAATCTTCCATAATCAAAAAACATCGACACTGTACTGCATACAGGCAAGCAATGCAAGTTTTATTGTAGCCTCATATACGAAATCTAACAACATCTCAAAATTTTAGTTGCAGAAAATAAGTAGTCACATCTCTTCTTAATGAAATCATTGGGTTTAGAAATCGACTAAGGTAAACTAGCCTGTTAATGCAACATCCCTTGAATGTAGTTTTGTATCCACTGCTACTGGAGGGTTCCAAAACATATACACATAAAAACAACAGAAAACAGAAATTACATAGCACACAAACATAACAGGTAGTGCATTATCAGGATTATGTAACTTGAAACTTATATAAATATCTTGAAAGCATTCATAATTGAATTTAAGATTTTTTATGTCATTAAGAAAGTTCGAATAAAAATTTTATAAATAAAATTTAACCGAAAACATTCAAACTAGAATTCCTTATTAAAACGTTATGAAAATTAGCCCACTCGACGCAGAAGGAAAATTAAATGATGCAGGTTCGTCAGTTTTTCTATGGCCTCGCAGCCATATTGGACATGTTTCAGAATATCTCAAGATGCATGATTAAAAAATAGTTATTAAACACATATTTATAATCATACTGATATTACTAGGTTAATTAATTACTGTTAGTGGAAGGTATTGCTTGATACTGATATACCTTTGGTTTCTGCTGCGCACAACAAAATAACAAATGCATGACGTATATTATAAATTCGAAATATCTTTGTATTTTATTATATGTATTTCTGTATGAAACATTATATATATGAATGCATGATTGAATGTATTTTATGAGATTTTATATCATTAAAACAAATGTTACGTAAGTGCAGCTGTCTGTGAAAATATTACTTATGTATGTCGCCCTCAAGTTGAATTTGCCGAATACAGTGGGTGATTGGTTAACGAACAGTGCGGACTGCGAACAAAACGAACAACGAACACTTTCGCAAAAGATTTTTAATTTCGGACAACAAACACATGTTCGGATAACGAACACCTCACAGAACAAACATAAGAAGAAGCCCCGCTGTGTGTAAGATTTGTAGAACTGTATTTTACTGCCATCTATGAAAGGCTTCTGGAACGAGACTTTGACAGTTGTACCCATAACCTTTTTGTGCGCTAGATGATTTCTGTTCTCTGAATTTTTGTAAGTGCTTTTCTCAACTTTTTATTTAAAAACAAACTGATAATATTATGGGGTCTAAAAAGAGTGGAGTGTCAAAAACTGTGCTCGCCATAGAAACCAAGCAAGAGATAATAGCCAAGGTAGAGAGTGGGCAGAAGATATCTGATTTTACTAGGCAGTATGGCTTGAAGTGTACAGTAGGCACAATCGTAGCTGAGAAAGATATAATGAAGAAGAATCAACCAGGTAAAGGAGTAACGAAAATCACATCTGAGAAACAAATATGTGCCATCCGTGAAAAAATGGAGAGATTTCTTTTAGTTTGGATAAAAGAAAGGGAAATGAAAAGAGATGTAATTAATATGACTATCATTCAAGAGAAGGCCAGAGAAATGTTTGAAGAACTGAAGAAACAAACTCCACATTCGTCACATGAGGAGATAGAATTCAAAGCTACCACCGGATGGTTTGCAAAGTTTAGAAGGAGATCTAGCATAAAACATGTGGTAATGCACGGTGAATCTGCAAGTGCAGATAAAGAAGCTGAGAAGTTCTGTCTCAAATTTCAAGAATTCATTAAAAAATGAAGGATATTGTTTGTTCGCAACAAATTTTCAATTGTCATGAAACTGGTTTATTTTGAAAGCGCATTCCGAACCGTACCTACATCACGAAAGATGAGAAAAATATTCCTGGGCATAAACTCATGAAAGAGCGATTGACGTTACTTTTAGGAGCTAACACTAGTCGTTATATGAAGATAAAACCGCTTCTTGTCTTTCACCCTGAGGACCCTAGAACATTCAAAAAAAAATTCATAATTAAAGAAAGACTGCCGCTGATGTGGAAATCGAATTAAAAGGCACGGGTCACGCAGGTTATTTTCAAAGAATGGCTGTTAAACTTTGTGCCCCAAGCATCAAGATTTACCTTCAGACCAATGAATTGCCATTGAAAGCACGATTGCTATTGGACAATACACTAGGACACCCAAAAAACCTTGAAGATAATTTGCTTGAAGACTCTCCCTGGCTGGCTGTTCAGTTTCTGCCTCCAAATACCACTTCGTTGATTCAGCCAATCGATCAGGAGGCTATTGCGGGGTTAACGAAATTGTACACTCGTGCGGTATTTCGTCGGTGTTTTGAAGCATGCCAGTTCTCCTCAACGTTTACATTAAAAACGTTTTGGAAAGAAAAATTTGATATTCTTGAAGCTATCCAGCTCATTCAAAAGGAATGGTCAGAAGCCACTCAACGACAGTTGAATTCTGCTTGGCGAAAGCTGTATCCATCCTGCTTTCAGGGAGACGGAGAAGATGTCCCTGAAATTATGTATGAAATTGTGACAACTGCTAGAGGTCTGGAATTGGAGGTAAATGCAGATAACATTGAAGAGTTCATAATGGAACATGAAAATGATCTGCCGACAGAAGAACTCCAAGAATTCTTGAATGAAGTACACCAAGATACTCAGCGAGATGTGTTTTCTTCTGAAAAAGAGAAGACGAAAGAGGACCAATGCCGATATCTGCTATTAAGGATCTTTTGAAGAAGTGGGAGGATGTCAGTACAGCGGTCTTAGAATGGCACCTAAACCAGGTTGAGATCAATAGGCTTGGGGATCTCTACAACGACAATGTTATTAATCACTTTCGAAAAATCCTCAAGATGAGAGAAAAGCAATTGACATTGCACAGATTCTTTACTTTAAAGCCCCACAAACGGAAAAAAAAACATGACTGATGAAAATGCAACACTGTGTATGTATGTATTATTGTTATTATAAATAAGCGTAGTAAAAAATTATATATAATTTTTTTATTTACTTTTTTGGGTCTCCAGAAGAACGAATTAATCAAATTCCCATATGGTAAATCTATGGTAAATCGATGATTAGTCGGTTAACGAACAGTTCGGGTAGCGAATATCGTCTTTGAACGGATTTTGTTCGTTAACCGAGCATACTCTGTATAACGTCAAGAGAAATGCAGGTTGAAGAAATAGACATGTGGCATTGTCCAGCGTGACCTTTACAAAACTGTGAAATATATCAGCTGCATTGTGATATTTTTTATCTTATTTCATAAAAAACTTCTGGTCGCCACCTACTAAATTAATTAAACGCTACTCTAATTGATCGCGGCCCGCAGATTAAATAAACTGTACTTGTATAGTTACAGTTATAGCTCATTTGAGGGAATCCATATTTCAGAATGTGATTGTGATGTGTGTGTGTGTGTGTGTGTGTGGTTAAATTATTAACCACATCTAACATCTAAGAATGTTTTTATTTTGAAATTTAATTTAAAAATTAATCATTATATCAGGAAGTTCTTTGAATTAAACGAATGAAAAATGATTTAAATCTAGTTTAATTTTCTTTCAGGATAATGAGACTTCATCAGGCAGGAATAATAATCAAAGAATGGAAGAGTATTCAATTTAAATTAGAGTTAATTGGAAATCTAAAAAGAGAAGCTGAACAACAAGCTAGCGAAATGTCTTCAGCTTTGAACATGGGTCATTTTCGTATGACGTTAATTTTCTTAATATCAGGATATTTGATTTCGTTCTTTGGTCTCCTACTGGAATTACTTTATTTCAAAAGTAAAATGACTCTAAAGAAAAAAATTCAAAAGTGAACCGAAGAACTCAGACTACCCAGACAAGAATTGTAGTACATTTAATTATGTAGTTATAAAACCAATCTAAACTTGAAAACACTATAAATATTTTGATTGGATATTTACCAATATTTTGTCAAGAATATCACATTTTATCTCTACAGTATCTTATGGAAAAGAGTTATCCTTTAGTGCTGAATTATTTATTTTAACAATGATCGAGAATCTATACCATATCCAAAAAGAATTAAATATACTTTCATATTAAGGTATTCATCACAGAATCTATTGCAACGATGAAAAACGACCACATAATTTCCTAAACAGATGAGCGGTGTTTGTTTCTTATTGTCTACAGTTGTCACAAGAAACATTAACTCCGTTAAGTCCTTATAAAATTACATCTCGCCTTAGACTAAGGAATTTGAATGTCTTAGCAATTAATGCCTTCGTCGATACTATTTGAGCCATTATTGAAACTTGAATTGTCCGTTTGTTATGAAAAAGAATATTGTCTGTGTTGTGTATTTTATATGAATCTCACCCAAAATCTTGTAAAATAAACTTCATTAATATCGTGGCCAGTAAAAGGATCACATAAACACCTTACACATCCTGTAACAAGGACAGTGGTCTCACATAACTCGATACGACTTCTTGTAAAATTCACGCAAGCAGTTGAATTTTACTCACGCCTATGAGCTGGAGAGTCTATACTGTTTTCGCTAGGGTTTGCCATTATTAAACAGAACCTAATACATCATCAATGAAATACATGTGAATTTCGAAATGTCTGTCAGGGTGATTAACTCCCTAATTAACTTTGTCTTTCTGGTCAATCCTTTAGGTTTTACTAACATCTTCTTGCCATTCTCAAACTCCTGTGAATTGCCTGTCAGATGAGAACTCACTTGACTGCATAACACGTCCCTTTGGTATCTGTGCAAGCAAATTTTTAGAAATTGTTATATGCAATATAGCATTCTAGATTCAACTCGGCTCACTTTTATTTCCAACAAATATAAAATACTATTTGAGAATCAACTTTATGATATAGAATATTCCAAAATGTAACATTATATTAATTCAAGTAAAAAACCAAATAGCATTATTTGCTTTCGAAAATGTTGCATTACATAAATTCGTTTATATATCCACCAAGGTGAAGTATATATAAATAAATATATTCTCCTTACCAGTTATTTTACCGTACGTTGTTAGGTATCATTCTTAATTTGTTACTAGTAGAACTTCTATTTAGATTTTCTTGAGTCTGAGCTGTAGTAACTGTGGAGAACGATGTTATTCGCTGTGTAAGATAATAAATTCCAGGATAAGTTATTTATAGTTTCAGGTTTTCATATTTAATTATTATTTCTTGTATAATTCACTTATCAAATCTAAGCTGATCTCATTTTAATGTATCCTAATTTGTTGTAAATCATGTTGAACTACTTACTACTGTTCCACTTGTGTTTGGAAAACAAATAAATAAATAATTGCTAGAATTCTCTAATTGTGCGAAATAATATAGTTATTCTAGTTGTTATCAAGTATCGTGTAACTATACGTTGTATTTGCAGCTATAATAAAGCTGCTTTCCTTGCAGTTGTGCAATATGTGTCATTTGGGGTGTCGAATTTTGCTATCCAGGTCATTTTTATTCCAACACCAATATACCGATATACAGACATTTTATATTATTCATTAGTTAAAAAATACCAAACAAATACAGAATTCACCCCTTAATTATTGTTTTGATATATCCCGATAAACAGAAAATTGACTTTCATCCTCTACATGTATTTGGTTTTTGTTCCTGTTTATTGCGAACGTGTTAAAGTATTCACTATAGAGTTATTTTAACTCTGCATAATAACGAAAAGGAGATATCTAAAATGGATTTTTTTTGTTTCGTTTCAAACTCAAAAGGATAAAAATGCAGAGTGGCATTTTTTAAATGTGCTGAAGCTGCACGTTCAGGTTTGTGTAAACGGTGATAAAAAATCAAAGCAGTTGGTGAAGATACTTTCGGATTACATAACCTACCTAATATGACAAGCATAATAAAAAAGAGGGGAAAGTGGGGGAGGATGATTATGCAGTACCCTCTACTGAAGCTTTCAATATTAAAAATCCAAGCAAAGATTATATTCAGGCACACAAATCAACACAAACAATCACATAAAAAATAAATAAATAAAAGGAAAGGAATTTCACTTGATTATCTCTCGTTCACACCCAAAAAAATGTTTTTTGATAAATCATTCGCGACGGTTGGTTAAAAGAAACTAAAATTTTGATTGCTATTTGTGTGTGTGTGTGTGTGTGTGTGTGTGTGTGTGTGTGTGTGTGTGTGTGTGTGTGTGTGTGTGTGTGTGTGTGTGTGTGTGTGTGTGTGTGTGTGCGTGCGTGCGTGCGTGCGTGCGTGCGTGCGTGCTCGTGTGCGTGCGTGCATGCGTGCGTGCGTGGGTGCGTGATATAGCTGAGATGTATTCGTGATCTTGCTTTATTAATATTCATCACTATCTCTGATTTATATCACATGATCAAATGCAACGCCATTTATTATTATTATTATTATTATTATTATTATTATTATTATTATTATTATTATTATTATTATTATTATTATTATTATTATTGTTATTACGGGCAACTCCAAGGAGTCCTTAGACTCATCGAGGGAGGCCCAACATCATATCAAGAACAACTATTCAACATTCACACAGTATCACACTCTTACCAAGCTCCCGTGGATGGCCCCTCGTCCTCCCACTACCAGTCCTATTCTCGAAGTTATCTTCTGAATGAAACTTATAGAAGCCCTTCAGTAATTTGAATGTCTCAATCGTATCACCCCTTTTACACCTATGAACGAATTTCTGCAGCCCACAAATCAACCTGTTCTCACAAGGTTCATTCCATAGTCCTGCTATTATCCTGATCATTCATCTCTGGATCCTCTACACCTCTTCCTCATCAAGAAGAAATTCTGGCGCTCATATCTGGGCACAGTAGTCTAGATTAGGTCTTATGAAGGCCCCTTAAGGCTCTTATGAAGCGTTTTTCAGCAACCAAGTGATTTGATGAGGTGATTTTGTCACTTTTGCGGTGTCCCCTAAACTTCAACTCCCTATCCACCAACTTTGTAATGAGAAGTAAAAAGGAGCAAAAAGATATTGCTGATATCTTTTTGCCCGTTTTTACTTTTCATCACAAAGGAATGTAAAGAATCTCTTAAATCTATAAGTCGATTTCGAATATATATCTTTAACGTGATCTGTACATGAAATTCACCGAAACCCTAATTCTTTGTCTATTAGATCACCAAGTAGTTCTTCATATCAATCTGAAAGCTTTAGCAATTTTCATTCATAGAGCATCTGAAAGAATGATTTTGTATACTTTTCTTTGGAAATGTATGGGAATGACTTCCTGTCTTCCGCGGAAGAAACATTTAAAATATGATTTTTTTTTTTTTTTAAATTTCAGGAAACTTGATATTTTCTCTCCCGTAAAAAATAGTTCAACTGAATTGACGGCAATATAAAAAATAGTGACGAATAAAACGCTTATTTAATCCATTTAATGCTTTATTACCCTTCCGGATTTTTTAAATTAAGTCTAATTAAACAAACCCGCGCTGTTATAAGGAATGACACGTATATAATAATTCCAAAATGTTGCAATTAAATTCATTATACGTATTTACATTACTCATTTATCTCATTTGAAATTACTCATAGCAAACCGATGTTTTTTTTTTTTTTTTTTTTTTTTTTTTTTGTCTCAAAGGCCATAAGTTGTTTGGTCCAGTAGTGTAATGGATGTGTAAGAGGACCAAGGATGATTTATTTAGTAATCTCTACAGTTTGTTTGTTATGACTCTTAGTTTGTTTATAAAAATGCCGTTTCCTTTCCAGTTTTGGATGGTATTGATTTGGTTGTGCACCTGAAGACGTCTCGTCTTAGAAGAAACTAGTCGTGAAAATAAAGTTTTTATTTTAACCTCGGTTCAAAGCATTCAATATTATAGAACATGCTATCAAACCGAGTAAATCTTCAAATGAAAAATATATGTATGTATATATATATATATATATATATATTCATAGTTTTTTGACTGACTCAAACCGAGAAAATAGATAACTTAATTTAATGGAGCACACAACATGATTCGTCAAAACGAGTTCTTCAAGTGTGTTAACACTTAAAGCAAATTAAACAAACTATAAGAACACTGTCCTATTATAATAACACACTTGTAAACTGAAATTAAGTTTGAATTGTCGTTATAGTCCGTTCTCTAGTTCTACTGTTTTGCAAATGCGAGCATATGAGTTCACGCGTACGCCAGAGTCTAATGGCAGAACCATGCGAATATAGTTCTGCCATTAGACTATAACTGAGGTTGCTGTTATGTCAGAAGGTTCTAGGACAATTAGTTTTGGATTCAACTATGCGCCGTTCCACTTCATCGTGACAATATAAACATTTGATGTTGCGCTCCGATCTATTCGGAGTTGGTTGCCTTCATCGTTTGTGTTCACTGAAAATAAGACGTGATTTGAGAGTGCGCTTGCTCTGATTCTATTACATAAAATTTCTCTCTGATGTTCCTCTAGCCGAAGGAGGATTGACTTTTCAGTCTGGCCATAGTATGGCCGTCCACAATCATATATTATTTTATATACACCGGGAAACTGAAGCTTATATATGGTAATAGAACTACAGAACGAACAATAACGACAATTTAAACTTAACTTCAGTTTAAAAGTCTGTTATTAAAATGGCAGTGTTTTATGAGTTTTTTTTTTAATTTACTTTAAGTGTTAACACACACCTGAAGAAGTCGTTTTGACGAACGACGTTTTCTGCTCCATTAAATTAAGTTATCTATTTTCTCGATTTCAGTCAGTCACAAAAAAGATGAACACATCTAATCACCGGGTCAATGTAACTAATGATAATTTAATTTTCGGTTGTAACTTCAGATAATATACTAATAGTTTGATATGTGCGTTTCGTTTATTCGAACAATAACTTTGAAATATTGTTTCTTTTTATTAGTCTTAAATTATGCAGAATACTACTTACTGCTGATGAACAAACTTCGAAAGGTTTACCTTCCTCTCAAAGTTTTCAACTTCCACCTTCCATATTTTAGGCTTTTATTATTATAAACGAATTTTATAATATAAAGAAATCTTGTCAGCAACAACATTTTTATCCATGCAAGTACATATTGTTTCCATTTAAGGAACATGCTTAATACTTCATTATATTTTAACTTACCGCTAGGTTTACTGCTAGGTAGATTCCTCTCCTTCCTCTTCTTCCTCCTCCACTTCTTGTTCTTGTTCTTGTTCTTCTTATTATTATATTCATTTATCAATGTTCACAGCCAGAACAGCAAAAAAGTACATGAAATAGAATAATGAATTCTCTGACTAACAAATGAGTTGAATTCAAACGTATCCAGATGCCTAGGAATCGACTAGATATCGTCGTAAAATGAGAGATGTCCCTAAAAATTACATTTTTATGGAAATGTTGTTGTTGTTGTTGTTGTTCGACAACAGTGATGCCTGGGAAATTATGTGCAAAATGGTTGTCTGCTTGATATATATCCATAACGTTTCAACTGGTGTTCCAAGGGATTATACAAGTTCGGAAACCACATTTCCTGCATAAGGTCCAGTGAATAGCTTTTGTTAATAATGCCTTTGTTTATAGTCTGTATGGCAATCTTGTTGCAAGAACTAATTAGATGGTTCGCTGTCTATCTCTACACAGGCGGCATTTTCTGTGGTCACAGATCTTTCGGCCTTCGCCTTTATTGCATTCGTTTGCCCTGCAACAAGGACTAGAACACTTGAGCAGCAAGCATTAAACATTGTGTCTTTCTTGATGTTGCCCTGCTGAGGTCATTGCCATTTAAGCGACTTTCAATTTTCCCTTCAATATTTGTGGTACTACCCTATGAGCTCCCTTAAAATGCTTGACTCGTCACCGAAGAGAGTAATTAGGTTCAGTGATGCCAGTTCTATTGTCTCTCCTACAATTCCATTCAACTCACTTTTAACCAGGCATTTAGTTTCTGTTGGGTACATTGATAAATATTCATGGTAATTGTTCATATGAGAGAGGTTCAATAGTTCTGTCATTCGATTGAACAAAACCAAGTTCTTTAAAGTTAAAAGCTTGATATCTTATCTAATATTTTTCATTCTATTTCATTGAAAAATGCTAGGCGCGACTACTGAATTTATTTCGTACCTAGAGTTAGTTCGGAAAACCCTGGGCGAGAACAATTTTACATTAATGTGTTTCCCAAGGAGTAAAAGAGACCAAACAAACTAAAATCTCACTTAGTTTGATTGCATCAACATTACAATGATAATTTTTATACACAATCCAATTCATTGTTAACTCCAAATAACAAGCAATAATTATTGAACAAATATCAATTTCTATAAAACACGTCTAAAAACCCTACTCATAATCGTCATCGTCGATTAACTGATATCCACGCTCAAGGGGGCTAGAACTTGATGATTAAGTTTACGTTATTATTGCTCGTCCCTCAACAATTTTCCTCAAAATTGATCTATTACTTGTCAACATTCCCATATTGTCGTATCTAAACGTTTGGTTAAGGCACTTCTGAATGAATCAATTCACCGAAACTAGATCTCCATCTGAGTCTTTCCCCTGCTATATTGGCAACAAATACCTGTGTGGTTAATATTTCCTCACCGATCTAGTTACCTGACCATATCTACTATTCAATTTTAGTATGATGTCACCTGTTCGGTCCTGTAATTTTTCTAAGAAATCTCATATCTGTGATCTCTAATCTTTGACCAGTTGCTTTATTTCTATATCTATATTTCTAGCCCAACTCTCATATCCGTGACTTAAAACTGGTTTGAATATTGTCTAGTGTACTGCTACTTCGATTTTCCACTAATTTCTATCTGTTTCCATACACATATTCAACTGGCTCCCTCTCATACCTGTTTGCATATTTTTCACAGGTCCTTTTTATATGCCGAAGATTTTTCAAATCTTGAAAATCTGATAATGACAATGTCTATTTGGCTTGAATCAAGTCTGTTCTTTTCCAATTTTCTCTTCCACATTTCTCAGCCATTTTCAAGAATTCTTGATAAATCTTCATTGGAATACTTTTTAAAGATATTATTCTGTAATTTACACATCCAGTTTTATTCTCATTTTTACAGATGAGTAACTATGAGAGCTCAGCTCTGATTATCTGGAATTCGACCTTCTGGCCTGGCCTTCTGTGTCATGCAGTATAGCCACTGCAAAAGTTTTATACCCTCGCATTTGAGCACTTCTGGTCGAATATCATCTACTACAGCTGCCCTTCCACATTTTTAACAGCTTTTCTATCTCAACTATTGATATGTTGGTCTCAACTATTGGCCTTCCTCTTGAAAGTTTTCTACTATTGTTCTATGACTGCTTGTTTTTTTAATAGTTTTTAATGTTAGTAAACGTAAAGCCATGCACTTTGTTATGATGAAGTATTATACTCGTATATCATATTACACCGGTGGTTGTTAGCTAGAATAATCTGATTAGGGAGTTGTGGTACATATTATATTTGAAATTCAAGGATCATATAGCAAAGATTGGAAATACAACTACATGGATAACTGCAATGCTTAAACGAACCTTAAGATATAAAGATAAGGAAGTCATTTTTCCTCTCTACAAGGCCTTGATAAGACGATACTTGGGCAGTTGTGTGAATGCATGATCTCTTGGCTTTCTTAATGATTCTGGTACAGTGGAGTGAGTGCAAAGGAGAGTGTAAAAACTGTATCATTGTGCAATATTGAATAATAAGACAGATTGAGAATTTGTAGTTGTTATACAGGATTGCGATAAATGGAATTTTTCATTTTATTTCACGAACATTCGGAAGAGGATGATAGCGAATCCTTGGAAGTTGAGAAGGAATACCGTCAAGGAGTAGGTGAGATCTAGATTTTTCTCTCTTATAGTGGCACATGATTGGAAATCCGTTGAATGGATTGCCATTCAATGGCAATCCTTTCAATGTATTGCCATTGAATGTGGCCTGAAATTGATTAGACAACAAGAGATTGTCTTGTCAATTTATAGTGAATTAGTACCTTGTATGGGATGATATTTTGGAAAGGAGGAACTTGGTCCCGTTATATTTGAAGGCATGTTTAGTGCATTTCTTGTAGAGAGGATGTTTCCGGGTACAGCTGCAGTAGGATAAATGAAAGAAGAGGAAGATGGACTTGTTCTATGAGTATGGAGTGCACTGAAGGGATATTGTACTGCAACCACACGTTTTTCAATGAATTTGTTAGAGAGAGAGAGAGAGAGAGAGAGAGAAAGTGGTGTGAATTCATGAGGTGAGTCGTTTATTAGTCTTCTTACTGTTTATAAGCCATGTGAAGGCCTGTATTCTGTCATCAGGAAGTGAATTTTTGACAGTTTCTGAAATACGCAGGGTAGTGGCGATAAACCTTTTTATGTACCCATATTGAGCATTTCCGGTCGTATGCCATCTCTTCTAGTTGCATTTGCCCACGGAAGGTTTTAGAATGCTTTTTCTAGCTCAGATATTCTTATTTTCTATCGATTGCATTTTCTTCAATATCTTAAAGCTTTTCTGTTTTCTGTATGTACGATTTTTGTGATATTTTTATTCGGTATTATTAGTATTCTTCTCATGATATGTCTTTAGCGACTTATATAGTTGGCTTCGCTTCTTTATACAGATTTCTTTCTATATTCTCTCATAGTACCGCCAACTTATTTATTAGAAATTTGCGATTCTAGTATTTTCCTCTTTCCAATCACTGCCAGTGTCGATTAAGTATTTACTGTTTAGCAGAAGTTCGACTACTATCGCCATCCTGTTACACATTTATGTCGACATCACATTATTCTGATTCTTCTGCCAGTCCAAATCGGGGTAGGACGCAAAAACTTTTTACGAGGACTTTTTCGATGAGTTTGTCGATGTCATATTCAGATGAAAGAATATTTCCTCCTGGAAAGTTGGGTTTCATCGCTAGAAAAAGAATGACTAGAAAAGCAAAATATCTTGACAGACATGACACACTGGTCTCATAACTTAGACCTTAGGCCCTATTCCCAAATAACAATAACAGAAAAATATCATGGATTTCAGTTTATCCCCACTTTACTTTCCATTTACTTCCCTGACGAAAACAGTGGACTGAATTTGAATCTACGTACGATTCCCAAAGGCAAGCTATCTTACAATATTGTATTTTCATTATTTGGCCAATACTGAATCCATTTCGGTTGGTTTAAGTTCCAAATATCTAGCCGCCATTTACCAGCTCTTTATCAGTACGGTATTACTAACAGTCTGGACGACGAAAGTCAAGGATTGGACATTATATACAAAACCCTGGTCATTTCCCAGCATTATTTCCAGATTATTGGGAGTCTTCTCTCTCCAACTGTTATGAAAATTTGACCCTTAAGATCCAAGTTTCTACTTTACCTCATGTGAGATCAATATAAAGAAACAAAAATCCGAAGTGTGTTACAAATACAAACTTTTAAATAAATAAAGAACTTAAAAACGCTTTGCCGCAACGATTTTTTAAAAACAAAAGAAAAAACTGGATATTTAATGTATGCGTATGCTTATATGTTCATGTATATGTAATCGAACCTATGATAAAAAATCTAAAGAAAGTATTATTCATGTTTGTTTCTTTATATTGTTCATGTTGTTCATTAAAATTGCTGTAAAATGTTATTTCAATCAACTGTTACTCTAAATTAGTATTATTTTTATTTAAATTAATTTATAACAATAACTCTGGATATTGATTTAAGTTAAGCCGCAATTAAATGTTTATAAAAAAAAGTAAGAACGTAACTAAAAGTTTGTGATTTGGTGAACATCCTTCCTGGTGTGACCTCCTTTTGTCTTGTTGTCTATACAATGATATAGAGGGGCCCCTTCTAAGTGAATGCTCACGTTACCATCGACCCAATTTACATTTATCTACCTGTCAGTGCCTTGATGAGTACTTGCGTATTCATACCGAATGTATGCAATGTCTTGACTTCAATGGTAGGTTGAACTTTGATTGGTATAGAGTATCTGAAACAAAATGGAAGGCACAATCATTCAAATTTAAGTCTCAGTGGCGCTGTATCCTTGCAGAGAATGAGCCTCAAACTAGGACCAGGGTAATCGACCAACAACCTATACCAGGGTTGGAAATTTTCCTTCGAACAATCCAAAAGGTCACTGAAATCATTAGAAAAGATCTTTTTGTATCAACAACCAGGATTAAGGATTTTCTTGAACAAATGAGTCCAATGTGTGCATAGTGATTTTATCAACAGTGAATAAATGATTGTTGGTAAAGAATATTTGCATTTTTATCAATTTTATCTTTATCTGCTTCTACTTAATTTAATTTTGATGTAATGTTTTTTACAAACAGGAGAAGGGAATGTTACTTTAACAAACGAAATATCTGCCATAACAGATCGATTTTTTAAAATATTATTGAACTGAATTTCGGTTCATTAAAGAAATCATCAGGTCGTAATACACTCACACCTCTTGATTAAACATATTGCATGTGATGGTTCATAAACAATAATTTATGAACAACTCGGAATATTCATTATCTGATTTAAGTTGTTATAATCTGAGTTCGTAAATTACGTTTCATCGATTTTGAATTGTGATTAAATTCTTTATCGAATTCTTAACCTTGATTCATCGTAAATATGAAGAGACTTTCCTCTCCCTCTCTCTTTGTAATGTGTGAACAGCATAATTTTTATTCTTACGCTTCGGAAGGAAAATTTGTCATAAAACAATAAAGTACTTTATTGGTATATTACAGCTTTAATGATAGATTACAAAATAGATCAAGACGATCATTACGATTATTCTTGTGAAATTGCCATTGAAAATTTACGATAGAAATTTCTACCGAAATCATGAGTTGATGCAAATTACATTAGAAAGCATTAATTATACAGAAATATACAGAAATTTGCAAAAATTAACACACAAATCATCATAACTTGCGTAACAAAAATGAGAAAGGAAAAATAATGGTTATTTGTTAAGTATTTATTTATTTTTTAAGTTGATTGAGTGGAACTGCCGGTTCCTAAATTCGTTTCAAATCACTTTTGCAGATGGTGTCCACCTTGATTATTGGTAACGAAGATTAAGAAACCACTAGCTGTATGTTCAGATAAAGGCATGCTAGGATACAAAGATAACTGCAATGCCATGCATTGAACCTATTCCGAAATGAGAACAGAACAGAAATGACTTTCTATGGGCGAGTTTATCTGTCGTTAAAAAAAAAAATAGTAAATTATCTAATACTTGACTGCTTTTTATATGTAATTACTTCTGCTAACTAACTTTAGATATGTCGATCTAACGGAGTGACAACGCTAATTTATGGTTAGGTGTTCGTAAACATTACATGAAATGAACTTGAACAACTGATGAACAATTTTGCCATTTCTTTTAATTATTTCTGAATTTTCATTGAGATTCTCATGAACGTTTTGTATTAATAATTATATTTTACTGGCTTTAGTTCTTCTCTCCCGAAGTCATAGATGGACCGTTGGGTCACTTCTGGCTGGTAGATGATGTTCTTTGTTAGCCTACTCCAGTCATCTCGATCTCTTGTTCTTGATATCAGTTGAGAAGGGAGGAATTTGTCCAGTTTTTGATGTTATCAATCGATTAATCGGGGTCGGCCCCTATCCCTTGATTCCGGAATAATTCCTTCTAGTGCCTGCTTTGGGATGCCATTAGCCGTTTCACATGTCCGAACTATTTCATCTGTCTTCTTCTGAAAACTAACAGGATATTTTCCCTTTTTTCCCGTCTATTGAATCAATCCGTTTCCGGACATCGTTGTCTTCATGAGCACTATAGGGAATTTTCAAAAGTCTTCTGTAACTTTTCATTTCAAAAGACCGATGTCTCCTTTCATCTTCTCTCAGTAAAGTCGAGGCCTCGCAGCCATATAAAAGGATCGAATTCACCAAAGTGTCGATTAGTCTTAGTCTTATTGTGATTACTATTTTGTTATCTCTCCACAATGGTTTTAACTTCTATAGGGCCACAGTTGCCTTGGGAATTCGATATTTAATGTCGGTTTTTGAGCGACCATCTTGACTCAGCGTGCTTCCTGGGTAAGAGAATTTGTTTACATTCTCAATTTGTTAGTTGTCAATTTGTATCTTTAAGGGTTTAATGTCGGAATTTCGGATTATCATTGTATTTGTTTTTGCAGGTTTATTTATACAGTAATCCATATTTTTTTTAATATTCCGAAAACGCGGCAGATTATCTCTTCTAATTCTTCTTCATTTTCTGCCAGAAGGTCGATATCGTCTGCAAAACGTAACTCGTTTATTCTTAGTTTACCAAATCCGATACATTGAATTCCCCTTTCATAAAGTCACTTTCATAAAGAGCTTCATTATTATTATTATTATTATTATTATTATTATTATTATTATTATTATTATTATTATTACGGGCAACCCCAGGGAGTCATTAGACTCATCGAGGGAGGCCCCAAATCATTTTCATCACAACTATTAGACATTCATACAGTATCTATCATACCTCGCCTTAAACTCATTCACTGTCACAGCATCCACCACAGACTCAGGGTGCGCATTCCACTCATTCACTACTCTAAAAGTAAAGAACCCAGCTCTAACACCTTTACTGACCACACTTTTGCCCAGTTTCCATGGATGTCCCCTGGTCCTCCCACAACCAGCCCTGTTCTCAAAAATATCTTCTGAATTAATTTTATAGAAACCCTTCAGTAATTTGAATGTCTCAATCATATCTCCCCTCCCCCGCCTCTCAACCAATTTTTGCAACCCACAAATCCTCAACCTGTTCTCATACGGTTCATTCCACAGACCTGCTATCATCTTGGTCACTCGTCTCTGGATCCTCTCCACCTCCTCCCCATCAAGAAGAAACCTAGGTGACCAAATCTGAGCACAGTAGTCGAGATGAGGTCTTATCAAGGCTCGATACAGAGGAACAATAAACTGCTTGTCTCTGCTTGTCAACGTATTCTTCAGCAACCAAGTGATTTGATGAGCTGATTTGGCCACTTTTGCAATGTGTCCCCTAAATTTTAATTCCTTATCCACCAACCCTCCTAAATCTTTTGCCTCATCAATTTCCTGGAGCACGGTTCCACCAATGCAGTAAACTGCCTCCAATCTTTTCACCCCAAAATGCATAACCTTACATTTTGCAACATTAAATTGACATCCATTCTCAATAGCCCAGACCTCCAATCTATCCAACTCATCCTGCAAAATTTTGACGTCATCTGCATTCACTATTGCCCTACCCAACTTCGCATCATCCGCAAACAAATGAACTGTTCCTCTCAGATCCTTTCCTATATCATTTATGAACAAATTAAACAGCAGTGGTCCAAGAACAGATCCTTGTGGTACTCCACTAGTCACAGGCCATCTTGTGGACTCTACTCCTGAGTAAACCACTCTCTGATATCTCTCCATCAACCACCCTCCTATCCATCTCACCAACCCTATGTCCATTCCCATATGCTGCAATTTACTGATTAGAATTCCATGTGGTATCCTGTCAAAGGCCTTTGCAAGGTCCAGCAGAATCACTGTAAACCCATTACCCTTATCCAGTTCAGCCGTCACTGTGTTATAATACGTGAGCAAGTTACTGAGGCATGACCTACCCTTCACAAAACTATGCTGTTCCCAATACAGTATCCCATTTTCTTCTATCCAATCTTGTATTTTCCTCTTGAATATTTTCTCTAAGACCTTGATAATGATTCCTGTTATGCTGATTGGCCGGTAATTTTCAACAGCAGCCTTGGAACCACCTTTGTGCAGTGGAACTAGTTTCCCCTCTTTCCACCCCCTTGGGACTGACCCAGTCCTGAGGCTCAAATTAAACAAAATGGTCAAGGGCACTGACAATTCTTTGGCCGTTTCACGTACGACACGAGCTGGTATACCATCCAATCCCACAGATGTATTGACATTGAGGTTCTGTAACAGACTAGTTACCTCTACCTCATTCATCACAATTCCAGTATAAGCTGTTGGTTCTTCCATTTCCGCAAAGTCACCACCTGGATGATATACTCTTGCAAAGTGCTCGCTCAGTAATTCCACAACATCGACTGATTCAGTTACCTCCCTACCCTCAGCATTTTTTAAGATCATTCTACCATGAGCATTTTTCCTTTTACTTGCAACATATTGAAAAAACTGTTTGGGATTCTCTTTAGCCTGCATGGCCAATTTCCTTTCGTAATCTGCTTTTGCTTTTCTTACCACCCTTGTTACCATCCTGACCTGAGCTTTATACTGTTCATGCACCTGATGGTCACCCTTCTCCTTAAATTCCCTCCACAATTGTTTCTTTTTTTGCAGCTCAAGCTTAATAGTGTTATTCATCCATTTAACCCCTACCTGATTTATTATTCGGACTCTTGGTATACAGTCAACCATTGCCTCCTGCAAACAGTTCTTAACCACCTCCCATGCACTATCAACATCCAGCCCTTGCAGTTTTACATGCCATGGCATTGAGCCAAGCACACACCTAAGCTTGTCATACTTACCAGCCCTGTATTTCCACATGTACCCTGTCTTAATTGTAAATTCCACTCCTTTAGCCACCTCCCAAGTCATGACCTTATGGTCACTCTCACCAATTGGTGGCAACATGGTCATGTTCGTTACAGCTACATTCTCAGTTGCAATTACTAGGTCCAGCACTCTCTGCCCCCTGGTATTTTCCAATACATGTTGCCGTAGATAGTTGTCCCTTAATAACTGCATAAAATCCAATTCCTTCCTCCCATGTGCCCTCTCCTCTTTCCAGTCAATGTTACCATAATTGAAATCACCCATAATAATTACCCTCCTTCCACTCATTTCTTATATTTGCTTATGCATACTATTCCCACCATCCACTCCATCACCCGGTCTATAGCAGCACCCAATTGTATATTTTGTTCTGCTAGATTGTATCTCACACCAAACAGCCTCAAATGTGGTTTTTTCCCCATCCTGCAGTTCAACTTCTATACTCCTTGGCTGAAGCTCATCAGCTATCATCAATAACACTCCTCCCCCCTTTTTATTAACCCTGTCACTCCTGAACAGGCTATACCCATCGCATTCAATCCCACTAGCTTTATCATCTTCTGTCAGCCATGTTTCACTAATACCGACAACCTGTGGCCTGGAAGTGCCAACCATGGCCAAAAACTCTTCCTTCTTGTTCCTAATACTCCTGGCATTAGTGTACATGAATCGCAGAAGCCCATTTGTCCCATCCTTACTTTGATTCCTTATACTAACTATCCCATTCTGATTTGTTGTCCGTCGTACTCGCCCAGGCATAATATACTCCTTCATACACTTAATTGCTCCCCCTAAAGTCTGCATATATACTCCTCCCTCTTAATAAATCTAGTTTCCCTGAGTCTGTACATCCACTTCCACATCATTCATCAACACTCTTTCAAGTCTCCGTACACCAACTCCATTCAAATGTAACCCATCCATCTTATATAAGTCCTTTCGCCCATCGAACTCATTCCACACATCCACAAATTCCACACCACTCTCCATGCATAACCCACGCATAAAGTCATTGGCAATTATGGCCCTCCTTCTAAACACTTCGCTGTCATACCGCGGTAAGATACTCACCATCCTAACTCTCTCACTCTTCTCCTTTGCTACCTCAAACAACTCCCTCACATCCTCTATCATTTCCATTTTGTCCTCTTTCAAATCATTCGTTCCTGCCACTATTATCATCTCTTTCACCCTCTGTTTTTGCAGTCGAATAGATTCGCTGACGTCCTTTATGTTCGCACCCGGCTGGTACGACTTCGTTAAACTCTCAATTATTACGCCTCTTAATAGCGAATCCCCATACAGCACTCGCTCCTTCATTTTATTTACGTTTACGACCATTCTATTATTTGCCGTCACAGACTTCCGCCGGTTATTTGTCGGTACGTTCAACACACATTTTTGCATACGCTCCAGTTGTCTTTTGGCTCTGTATATCGCGCCATTTAAACGGGCAATTTCGCTACTCGCATTTATCTCATCATTTTCATTATCGATCAAATCATCCATTCTTTCTGTGTTTCTACCTTCATTTACACTTTCAGCGACGCTCTCACACATATCTGGCACTACCACGAAATTCTCTAGTACACCGCCATTTTCTACATTCTGACTACCGTTAACGATATCAGTCTCGATACACGAAACACGCTTGAAGTCCTCATTCTCTTTACACTTTCTACACATATTAACTCCACTATCACTTTCTAACCAGACTCCTACCGCTCTTCGCAAGGCATACATCTCACAGACAGCACATTGCATAAATTCTTTTACATCAAAACTCTTAAACAAGCATGGCGACCTGGCCGCCATTTTTTTCTTTATCGGTGCCATGTGTACGCTATCTTTTCTTAAAAATAATAATTAAAATAACAGAAAACACGCAAAAAGTGCACAGACACACCAAGAAACAAAAAGCAAACAATACTACTTAAAATTCTAGTAAAATATCTAATGTTAACACAAAACAATACTGATCTTTTCAGGAGCTCTCGACAAGCCGACGATCTAATCCGTGCGACACCAAGCGACCAAGCCAATTTTTTTCACCTTCAACGTATCGAATTTAGTAATTTATTTTATTTTAGTTCATTTCATTTCATTTTATTATTTTAGTAAATATATTTTTGCAAAGGTGGAGTCTTACAGAAAAATATTATTATGATATATATATATATATATAATAATCTCCCTTAATTTATGAAATGAACCTTCATACTTAGAATGAAAGAATGAAATTAAAAAGTTCTTGTTTGACTGAACCTTTTTTCAACTTTCACTTATAGGTCAATTCTTGTGATACTTTTCCTAGCATGAGGGTTTTTCGTAATTAATAGCCTTGCTAAGAATAGTGTAAAAATGTACTTCTTCCAAATACACTCTCTAATGCTGAAAGATGACAGCAAATAATATCTTATGTGTTTGCTGAAAGCATTTTGTCCTGTTCAGGGATATTTTCCTTATATTGAACATTATCTTTTAAAATTGATATTTCAGGGAGCTATGCAGTTTTTTTTCAACATGTAACTATAGCAGCGATAAGATGTATAAACAATAATCGCGGATAATTGAAATTGTTTTATCAAAAGAGAAATTTAACATGGAATAGTTTTGCTGCGATGACCGGAGTTTGGTGTGTAGGTATTCTCTCTCTTATGTTTCGTCCATTTAAGGTGTTAATCTATATAGAGACCGAGGCATTTTGCGTGTGTATGAGGTTTGATTTCAGAACATTGGCAGTTATTTTTGTTGTTAATGCAGCGGCATGTGTGACAATGCACTCGATACTGATGCGGGGCGTATCAATTCGGTTGTGTATTATCAACATCTGTCTTTTGGTGGTGTTTATTAGAATTGCGTTTTGGTGGAAGTATGTTGTGATTTCGTTTAGGTCTTGTTGTGCTTCGCAGAGAGCTGCGTTAATGTCTGTGTGGATTGCTAGTTGTGCAGTGTCATCTGCGTATCGAAATAGTGACTTCTTATGGATATGTTAATAACATCGTTAATGTATATGTTGAAAAGTGTGGGTGATAATATGCCACCTTGAGGTACACCGTGTTTTACATGTATACTCCGACTGTGACATGTACCTATTTTTGTTATTTGTGTTCTCTTTGAGGTATATATTTTGGAGGTAGTTCTTGAACGATGTATGCAGTGTTCCTCTTATACCTATTGCGTATAGTTTGGTGAGTAGTATATCATGTTCAAGTGTGTTATATGCTTTGGTTAGGTACAGCAGTATAAGGAGACGGCGTACTTGTTTTTGTCGAGTTGCTTGTTGTGTCGGCGACATCTCCTAATAAAGTAATGGTGCTTTTTGTTTTCTGAAAGCCTTATTGGTTTTATGAGATGATGTTGTACTTTTGTAAATAGTTCTCTAGTTTGATGTGTGTTATTTTTTCTAGAATTTTTGAAATGACTGGTAGTGTAGCTAGAGGTCCGTAGTTCTGAGTATCGTTTCTTTTGCCGTGTTTGTATATTGACGTAATTACTGCAGTTTTTAGTTGTTGTGGAATAATGTCTGTGTCGAATATTATGTTTAAGAGTTTCAAAAGTATTCGATTTATTTGTTCAAATTGTGTTATAAAGTATATGAGTCTTATTTTGTCTATTCCTGGAGTGGTCTTTGGGTTTAGTTGTAGGATTGCTTCTTTCAGTTCCTGTTTTGTTATGGGTGGAAAATACATCGTTTGTTGTTGACTTTGTGTCGGTATTTTTTTGTTGATCGTTGATAGTTTGTCTTTCTTGAGTTGTGTAATGTTGTATGAGAAAGCATGGTTGAATCAGTCTGCTAGTTCCCCTTGGTTTGTGCCTGAACCGAAGCTTTTTGCAATAAAATCTTCTGCTGAAGTATTCTTTTTTCGGGTTCCTAATTCATTGAGAGTAGCCGACGTTTGCTTAATGCTCTCGTTATATTCCATGAATTTTTGGAAGTAGTAGCGTCTTTTTGCCGTACGAATTTTTGTTGTTAGTTTATTTCTTTTATATTTTTGTAAGGTTTGTGAATGTGTATTACTGGGTGATGTTTTAATTTTTTGTCATAGATTTTCTTTTATAGTAATAGTATTTAGTATGTCTTCATTTATCCATGGATTGTTGTCTGTTTGTCTCCTCGTTTGTGTAGGTTTTGTTGCTTTTTTGTATATTTCTTTGAAAATTCTCGTATAATATTACAGGATCGTTTATTTTAAGTAAGAAATTCCAGTCTGTATTTTTTACTTGGTTATCGACAATGCTCTTTAGTATGATTGAGTTTTTGTCTTTTGTGGTTATGAGAGGGGGGGGGGGACGTAATGAAACGAAGTTCAGACAAAGTAGTGATCGGCAATTTTTAAGTTAATTACTGATGATATATATGTATAGATGGGAACCAGTATGTTAATATGATCAATGCATGATTGTGTTAGTGAGTTATTGCGTATTTCTTCTCTTGTTGGGGAGTAAATGGTAGGATTTATGTTGTACTGACTTAGTATATCAAGATATGTGTTAGTGTTTGAAGAAGTGTGGTGAAGAGTATTTTTGTTAATGTCTCCTATTAGGATGAGCCTGCGTGTTGGACGCGATTCGATGACACTCAGCCATGTTTTTAACTCTTGAAGAAAACTGAGCGGATTATTATTTGGGGGTCTGTATGTTGTGTTTATTGTGTATTTTATACTATTGTTACTATTTGTGATTTCCAAAATTAGTGTTTCCGCATGTTCGAAGTGAGTTTGTTTTTCTATCGCATTCTATTTTTCTTTGATAAATGCTACAATGCCACCTCCTCTTTTTGTTAAGTCTACATAAGTTATTACAGAAATTATTTGTGTTGTATGTGTAAATTTCTGTGTCGTTTATTGCAACTTCGGTCAGTATTAGCGCATCTATGTTTATCATGGTATAATTGACCTGTGTTATCAATGTAAGGCAGTGTTTTTTATACTTCTTATGTTTGTGTGTATGATAGTGAAGTTAGTGTTGGTGGAAAAAAAATAATTAAAAAAATAATAATAATAATAATATACTACCAAATTTAATATTCCGTGAAATAATATTTTTTTATATTCTTCTTTCAAATATTTACATATGTACAATGATCATCTATTTAGTATATGATTTTACAAGGTTCAGCACTTTGCTACATATAATGAGATTTAAATTGTAATGATGATAAGAGTTTTTTTTATATAACAATCATAATAATAATTTACGGTTATATCGTTCAGAGTTACATAAGTTGTATAATATTACATGTTGAATTTTACTATTTTTTTTTCAAGTTTGAAAAGGTGTGATTATACAACAGTATTTACACATATGCAATCTAAATATTATGTTTCCTTATTCTCACTAACATACAGTGTAAACTCATGATTTATATTTAAAAGATTTTTTTTTACATTGCATACATTTGTTACAGTTATTATACATTACATACATTTGTTTACATGTGATATTTACACTACGCACATTGGTTTACATATAATACATACATTGGTTTCATGTGATACGTACATTATATGCATTTGGTTAAATATGTTACATCTTGGATGAGAACTAATCTCTTTGCCCTCATCCTCGAAGCTTATATGTAAGCTTATCTGAGGATGACACCAGTTGGTTATTATGTATTGTTTTTTTTGCTGTGTTGGGAAGCTACGAAATCAATGATTGAGAAATTCGCATGCAGGCACGCACGCACGCACGCACGCACGCACGCACACACACACACACACACGCACGCGCACGCACGCGCGCGCACACACACACACACACACACACACACACACACACACACACACACACACACACACACACACACACACACACACACACACGCACGCACGCACACACACACACACACACACACACACACAATAACTTGGAATGTATTGATGGGTCGCTGAACTGGACGCCTGAACGAATATATTGTGTTTCATTAAGTTTGAATGGTATTTTGTGTGCGTGTTTCTTGTTCATAGTATGTCATTAGAGCTCTTTTCAGGCTATTGTAGTTCGTAAGCTTTCTGTATTCAAAAGGTAATTTGTTTATCATGTCTGGGATGTAGAAGTTTCGCGTGGCCTTTACGTAGTGATTATTGTATTTATATCTGATATAATTAGTAGTCAGAGGTCTTGTTATACGGTATGCATTTCTAACTGTCTTGTAGTTGGCATCGAAATAATGTTTTAGCAAGGCTGCATAGTGACATAAATGTTTTGCTGTCAGTATTTTGTGTTCTGACATTGAAATGTTTATAAGGTCGTGGTTTTCTCTTTGTTCCCAAAAGATCAGTTTTGTCATTTTTTACTGTAGCGACATTAGTCTATTTAATTTGTAGGGTCCACAGAAGTCATACGTTGTTATAGCGTATCTTAGTATATTTTGGCATAGCGCTTTGTATATTAGTGTTTTTAGGCGTATGGGAACTACGTCTTTTAACCTGTAGAGTTTGCCAGTTATTATTCGGAGTTTGTTGTGTAGATGGGTTATGTGGCTATTCCCATTAATATCTGCATCGAAATAAATTTCAAGTTATCGTATTGTTTCAACCTGAGTGATTGTAGTGGTTTTGCTGTTCTGTGTGTTTTTTATGTTGGAAAGTGGATATTGGATGATTATATATTTGTTATCAACTGGTCGTGTCAGTGGATGTCTGCATATCATTAATTTTGTCTTTTCTGAGTTTAGATGTATGGAGTTTTTCGTGAGCCAGTCTATGATCAGATTTATACGATGTTGCATATTTGTTTGGGCTATGCTTGAGTTATTATGGATGGATATTATTGCTTCTTAATAAAGAAAACCTTGTCATAAACGGTTGTTTGCTTAAAACTTCGTACTGTAGTTTCAGGAAATAAATTCTTGACGGAGTTCCGATGTGTCTTTTATCAATTTGTGCTACCTGCCGCTTAATGCGTTAATGTTGGTTTTAATGTATTTTACCTTTTGTAAGACTTCTTCGACTTTTGCATTATTAAATTGAACAAACTCTTCATATTCGCTATTTTTTTTGTTATTTTTTTAATCTGTTTATCAAATAGTTCTTGGACAAGATCTATAGGGTGGTGGCGTTCTTTGTTCTCTCTACAGTTTAGGCACTTGCATTCTTCTCGTTTGGCACTGGATTTGCATTGCCAGGTTGTTTCTGAAACTCTGGAACATGTAAATTGAAGATTCCTATGGCATTTCCTTCAGGTTATGTAACATCCGTCGAACGGTAATTCCTTTTGACACTTATTGCACTTCATGACTCACCTTTCTTCCTGTGGTCAGCTGCAAAGATGGCGACGTCCTATGTTCTATACTCGTTAGCAATCGCGATGTACACTTCAGTTTTTAGCACACTCTGATTTTGGATTGCACTTGACTGATTTCGATGAATTATATATCCCTGTCTTAAGCGTGACAAGAAGAGTTACTTTATGACACTTTTAGATTAAAAACAGGCGTTAGAACCCACTAAAACTAATTAAAAAGGGACCTGTGATACAACCCTCTTTTTATTATATAATAATAAAAAGATTTATATAATAATAATAATAATAATAATAATAATAATAATAATAATAACAATAATAATAATAATAATAATAATAATAATAACAATAATAATAAAAATAATAATAAAAATAATAATAATAATAATAATAATAATAATAATAATAATAATAATAATAAATAAATAAATAACTATTTATTTGTGCTGGGAAAAGAAGTAATATTAGAAGTATGAAGAAAATAGAAAATGATAAATCTACAGCGGGGGGGGACGATGTGAAGTTTCAGATATGACTGGTGTTATTGATGCCCAATTTCTTTGGATACTCAAGTTTATTTCCTAATGAATTTGTATTTCTGATGGATTTATTGTAAGATATGCATTGACAACAATACCATGAAGTTGGAAATAATTGCCTAAAAAAGTTAAAAAGCAGAATTCCTGGTTAATTAAATACAATAATCAGCTGAAATGGGACAATTATTTACTATCTCTGGACATACTAAGAGAATGGATAACAGAATCAACAAGCAAATATCAAATATTGCTCGCTGAAGGAAGAGAAAAGTCAAAATTATTAACGTAGTTGGTGGGTAGACCTGTTATTGATTTAAATGATATTGGTTGCCCAAAACGTGAAAAAATACTGTGCAATTCTTATAATTATTTTTGGAAATATAACCAAAGATTTTGTGCTAATAATCAAGAGTCAAATACATTTTCAGGTTATTTACAACAATTCATTCTTTCAAGCCTTGTATATGTGTTTGTTGTGCTGTTTTATGTATCCCATAAAGTAAAAAAAAATAGCTATCTCAAAACTCTGGAATTTTTCTTTCTTCAGGAAAATAGAAAAAACAGGCAAATCTTGTGAAATATTTTCAGGTAATTATGTGTTCTAATTTTTATTCTTAATATACTTGTAAATAATATTTCTGTCAAATAAATGTGTATTTGTAAACTTAAATGAACAATTAAGGTATTGTTCATGTGGTCTCCATATTTAAGAATATTTATTCTGCTTAGAATTTCTAATTGAGATTCCAGTAGTGATTATTTTAGAAAATGTCTAACTACAGCCTATTGACAAGAGTAATGTGAAAGAAAAAAAAACACAGTAAAACTGAGTAGTTAATTATTTCAGAAAATGTGAACATGAAAGAAAGAAAAAAAAGTCTGTGTGTGTTTGTGTTCTAGTTTACTGTTTTGAGTAGCCCATAAATTAAAAAAAAACAAAATTCATTTCACTTGTCAGAATTCCATACTCTATCCATCACTCAGATTTCCAAAAGCAGGAATTCACACATCCCCACAACAGAAACGTGTTTTCACTTCAACTCTATGATGTGCCTTTGGACAGAAACCTATAAGCAACAATAACCAAGGAAATTTTCCAATTCCACGATGAAAAATGAATATTCACTACTATTCGTTATCACCCCACAAATCATCTTGTGTGTGTATGTTGTGCTGTAGATATATGGTATAATTCAACTATTTTGAAATATCTATTTGTAATCAGAAGTTCGTCATCCCAAGATGAGCCATTCTGGAGAGAAAGTAAGTTAATGTTTCTTTTGTGTAGTTTAAACACAGCAATGGTCATTTGAAAATATTAACATCAGTTTCGATTTTTTTATCATATACACCCAAAACAGAACTTTTTTTTGACAAGATTAATCATAGGGTAGATATATTAGAGACTTTCAGCATGGGCTACATTAGCGAATTTCAATATCTAAGTTAATAATATATGGTTAAAAGGTGGTTTTGGCAAAGAAAAAAAAATGTGTGCTTGAGGGGGTCAGGGGATACAAATGATAGCCTGTAAATAATTGTTATGAATATGTCCAAATGCTTGGGCCATCTCTTGACGCTAAACTGAAAACTTCAATATACAAAAACTTTTTAATAAAGATGACATTTAATTAGAAAAAAAGTAATGAACTTTAAGATCTTAAAATTTTAGAGAAATCAAAATAATCGAATGAGTTATGAATAAGGGAAAGAAACATATCCAAAGATATTGTGCTTATAGTGCTTATATTAATGCTCAAAAATTTATGTATTGGTTTAAAATTAATAACAATGTAAGCCTTAATTTTACTACAGTAACAAACTCAAATCTTCACAGATCAGTGTCTCAGTGTCAAATTGTTGAAAAGCACGTGACTGTCACTTCTGCAACCATGGGAAAGGAACCGCAACCGTGGAAAATAATCTCCTTTGGACAACTCCGCAAATTTAACAATAATAAGATTAAGCACCAAAAAAAACAGAGCATATTTTTCACTTTATTTAATTTCTGTATTTAGATTGTGAAAATACAATATTGTTAATAATATTTCAGTCAAATAAAATGTATAAACTTTAATGAACAGCTTCGTGTTGTTGTTATTGTTGTTGTTGTTGTCTTATGCAATTTTAAGTAAGACCACATATCTTTTTTGAAATCACAGACATGAAAGAAAAAAAAAGCAAACTGAGATTCCACTAGTTAATTATTTTAGAAAATGTGAACATATAAGAAAAACAATGTTTGTGTGTGTCTGTTTGAGTGGGACACCAGTGATTAATTATTTTAGAAAATATGAACATGAAGGGAAAAAAATATGTGGTGAGGACACACCAGTCATAGCCTGTAATTAATTATTTAGAAAATGTCTAATTGTTGACCCCATCTGTTGAATCTAAACTAAATTTCCCATACCCAATAACAGGAACGAAATACCACACGCTTCTATTGAAAATTCGTGCTGCCAAGTATAGACAACTGAAAACACAACGTTATGCCAGTGAGAGACGTGTGAGTCCCCAGTGAAATTTCGAAGATTCCATAGTCTATCTTATCTCTAACCATCACCCACTATTTCATATGGAAACAAAAACACTCAACGTGAAGTCAATGACGGATGTGTGGCTCCCAGAGAAATTCCAAACATTCCATACTCTATCTTATCTCTAACCATCACTCACAATTCCATACTTGAACAAAAACACACTACGATTCGGGATTTGGCACATGATCCACAGGGAAATTCCAAACATTCCACACTCATGACGTCATGCACAGAATCACACACAATGGCGTCAATGATCTAATCAGTCAAAGACGTCACGATTCCTTATAATAAGATATCTTGATCTTGATCTTGTTCAGAGTGCCACCCCTAATAGTTTGTTTTAAAAAATATCTACTAAGAATTTTAGTGAAAACAAGATGATATTTCCAGAACACACCAAACATGGCTTTAGCTCAAATTAGTCAAAATATTTTAAGTATGAGTTGTCGTTTTTGCACATTGCCAAAGCCAGCTCTAAGTTCAGTAGATGTCCTAAAAATGGTATCATTCCAAGATTATGTGATTAAAAAATTTCATTTTTTTTGCAGTTTAATTTCCAAGACAGAGTTACTATATAATCTGTATGTCGTCTGGATATTTTCCCTTTTCCTTTCAGTATACGTGAGGAACGGATGAAATGAGCAGGAAGTTCTAGCTCTTGGCTATGTCTGTAGTAGTGAAAAATGTGATTAATCTAGGAACAATCTTAATGGCTTTGGTATGTACACATGTGCATATCGTTGCAGTCCCCAGCATTTTATTGTCTAAATTGTAATTCAACAATGGTAGCAATTTAATTTTCTTTGTCGTGTATTTGGGTGTGAAAAACGTAATATCCTTTTTATAGTTTCTAATAGCATACTTGTGGAACTTGATAAAAGTGGCCGTCTAGAATTTCTTAGTTTACTGTAAGATGAACCCCCCCTTCTTTAATGAAGCTGCTTGAGAAAGTACTATGATTGGTCTCTAAAGCTGGGTTATTAGATTTTGTATGCCTCTAACCAATTAATATTGTCAACTCTGAATATGTTTTATTACATATAGATTTTATATATTTTTATATATTCCCGAAACACTGAGATCTTCCTCTAGAGAACAAAGCGCACAATTTTGCCAGGTTACTTCAAATCTCTTCTGCATTTACAACTACTTTAGGTTTTCAATCATATGTCAGTGAAATAACAACAGGGACTATTGTACGCAGCTGTCGTGAGAAAAAAAAGGGGGCGAAACTCCTCGGTGCAGTTCAAGAATAGTATAATTTCCGAATAGAATAACATTTGTATATTCAGATATAAATTGACTTCCGTACAGCAGTCACTGCTAAGTTCCTAAGTATCCAAGGGCATGGAGGAAGTGTTTTAAATGAAGTCAGTATAATTTGAAATTATTGTTTGTATAACATTGCATGATATTTTGTAATGTTATACAAACAATAATTTCAAATTATACAACGACAAACAACAAACGGCTTGGCAGCTCTTCAGGTAAACTTGTCTGTTGGTTAGGGAAGAGAACGGTGCCTTTTTGTAACCTTCAGACACGTTTACCTGAAGAGCTGCCAAGCCGTTTGTTGTCAGATTTGGTAGGAATAACTGAAATGAACATATACATCTATGGTCATCAGGATGCCAAGTCCAGTCTATAACAACCATATTTCCTTGTTGGTTTTTGAGTTCCGAGAATGAAAATACTCAGTTATTGGCAGAAACCACGCTTGACGAGTGCTTCAATTTAACTTACGAGGTCGAAATTTCTTGGTATATTTTTTCTTTTCTTTTTAGTTCATTTCTTGGTATTAAAAAATTCAAAATAAAAACAAAACGAAATATTTATCACTTTAGGCAATTATTATTTTTTGAAATATAAAAACCCATTATAAATGATATTTCGGATTCATTACGCTGCATTCGTAAGTTTTCGGGGTTATTCTTCTGTTTTAGTGCATCCTTAGGCATATGTAAACTTAACTCAAGGTTTATCTATGATCTTTCTGAATAATCCTTGACACTTAAGTTTTACCTTTATCGAACAGTGTTGAAAAAATTCATAGGAGAATTTTAAAGTGTAGAACCTATTTTCTTACAGCAACATAAATTTCGGTGAAAGGCTACATGTTTTCCATTGACAGAGAGAGAGAGAGAGAGAGAGAGAGATAGCATATTCACAAAATAGCAATAATCCTTACCTTGTATACCGTTTTCAGTCTCTAGGCTTTTAACTTTGACAGTCCCGATTACCAGCAAACATGAAATGATTATCACTGTTCATGTTTAAAAACGAATGTCCATTTAAATATCATTTTCAATCATTTCTATAAGCTTAATCTGTATTATAACTTAACTTTTAAACTTTATATAATCTGCAAATGGTTTCTCTTGTTCTGCAATGCACCAACTGCGCAGATCAGCAAAATAATTGGAGCAACAGTCATTTTATGACATTTCGTATTGATTATTCATTGATTGCTTAAATGTTTTCCATTTACTAGTTCTAAAGGAATATTTACATAATGACATGAAATGGGAGTACACCATAATATTGATTTAATATGTAAACAATGAAATATAGTAATTTATTGACGTAACCGGAGACTGAATTTAGGTGAATCTTCAGCAGAACTTGAATATAATTCCATATAACGTTTTTGCAAATTCTGAAAACTTTTCACATGAATTTCTTAATTCATAAGAGAAACGCTTTATTAATTGCAATTTAAGTAATCGAAATTCAAGTTCTCCTTGGAGCAGTAATCATTCAAAGTGTTGAAATAACACTTTTAACTAATATCTTCAGAGGTAGGAAAATACAAATGCAGCTAAACTAGTAATGGAATGATTGCAGTCATTCGAAAAACTGCGAGTTTTGTATTAACATTTCATATACTAACTTCCTCCATTATCATGATTCGAACTTAGAGACATTCTTCACAGAAGTTGTTTTATTACATCGAATTTTGCTTTAAAAATAGCACGGTTGAACTGACTAATGGATTTTTACAAGGATAATGAGTTTTATTTATTTATTTTTTTTACAAATTTGATTAAGCCATGGAATTATAACAGATGATCTTATTTTATATCTCGGAGACTGTTTACAACATATTCAGAATTTGTTTTGTAGATGCGAACTTTTGCCAATTTTAATTCATATTCTTTAAATCAAGCTAAATTTCCCAGGTTTCATGTATTTTTTCATCTTGCTTAATATCGGTATTTGGTTTGTATTCAGTAAGTCACATGCTGGATTGTAATGCATTAAATCAACTGGTTGGTTCCATAGGTTTCTGAATATAATTGGTTTTGTTTTATTAGAGATTATTTGGATATAGATGAGCTAGTTGATGACTGAACATGATATCCTTTGGTAAATTCCTTAGACTATCCTTACATCGGTATAATAAAAGGTGAGTTATTTGTAAATTGGTAGATCTTGAGGATGAGAGAGAGAGAGAGAGAGAGATCCCTAATAAAGGGGAAAACCGACCCTGTGGCCTACCTACTATGTACCTATGGTGTGTTGACGTGGGATTCCAACTGCAAGATGGAAGAGATTACAGTTTCACAACTTCATTTTTCTACTGCATATTATAGATCACAGATAGGGAGCCATAATAGCCAGATTCCTGGATGGAGATTAACTATTATGGATTATTTAGTAAAGAAACCTTAATTTATATAAAGGAAAATAACGTGAATAAATTCTTCATAGCTAGCATCCACGAATAACCTGTATTCTTATGAGGAAAAAATAAAAGAAAGCAACATGCGCTTATATATTTTACAATAGGCACTCATACAGAAGCCGTACATTATTGAAGGCTTGAAGATTTTTATTCAACTTCAATTCATTTTTAATCAGAAGCTATTGTAAATCGAACAGAGTCCACATTGTGCTTCGACATTATTCTGGTTATTGAATAGAAAAAGTTTAATTGATTTTTCACAACCTGATGGTACACCTGATAGATTATTACTTGTTTACCTCACCTAGTGAGCTTAATCATTTAGGCTCACCAGGTGTCTGAACTTTATTGAATCAGTGAATACTTTTCACTTATGAGGATTCTGATATCACTTCAAGCATTCTCTCTTAAATATTTCATAAATATATCACAGTAGTGCCAGTATAATAAGAAATACCCCAACATGTGGTGATAAGTAGGTGGTTTTGCCACCGTATAATGTACAGGTCAGACTACACGTGGATCACTATTGTTATATTTAATATATTTTTATCCAGAAGCACTGGTTTTCATTGAGGGTGATGGAATGTATGGAATGTGAGTGATATGATAGAGACGTTTAAGTTATTCAGGGGATTTTATCAGAAATATTCTCGTATTCTGTTGAATAAGAGTATATTCATGCGCTATATTTAATGTCACAAGATGTGTAGATTAAGTCTAAATCTAATACTAATGTATAGATTCAATCGACCATATTCGGCTTGAATCTGAAAAATTTAAATTTTTAAGTAGCTTCCAAGTATTGTCATGCACAAAGAGTTGAAATGGATGGAAGGACAATCATTTAAATTTTAAATGAAACAGAATAAATAAAAGAATAATAATAAATAAAAGAAAAATAAAAGAATAATAATGAATAAAAGAAAAATAAAAGAATAATAATTCTTAAACTGGAATAACGATAAACACTACATAATCAAGAACTTGTTTTTTCAGTACACTGATGGAAATCAAAATTTAGAATGAAAAATATGAAGTGTATATTTAAATTGAGATTTAGATCTAAAATACGGAGTTCGGGCAGCTAGTGGTCATGTTTACTGGTGCAGTGCTTCGGGAGATTCCCGTGACATTTTTGAAAGATTTAAATGATCTACATCTATTTGACAAGTATATAATAGCGAATCTTTACTAGTTAGAAACACTATTCTTTAAAAATTAGGAAGATCATTCATCTGTATCCTTTGTTAACCGTTACATTGTAGTTGCTCTTGTTTTGATAATCGTCAATGTACTGTTGCCCTTCTTCATTAACGTTTCTTCATAAAGTGTTAGCTAAATGCCTTCTGTAATATATCCAACATGTTTTTAGACAGATACCCGTATCCCTAAGGATGAGAATGATGAGAACGTATTTGTTATTTCCTCTCTTTTTCCTGAATCCTGATGTCAAATTCTACCTCCTTTTACGGCATGCTTGGACCTTTAGAAGGCCTTTAAAAGTGGCTCTCTTATAGCTATAATTGAGTGCTTTTTACTTCAGCGTGTCCAGACGATCTCTCGCATACAGGTCAGAGACGCACCCTGCAGATTCCTTTATCCACATTCGCTGAGCTACAGATCCAAATTCACACTAATATTTAGGAGTGCACGCCAAGGAGATTATATTCTTCCTATTTTCTTCAGTTATATTATCTTACTGATGAGTTTTTGTCTCTCTTCAAAGCTGTATTGACAGCTCTGCTGACACAACAACTGATAGTGCTATGGCATTATATGACCATAACGTCTACTAGAGAATACTTTCAGCAGCTCGTCAACCAAACCATCGACTTGTTCCAAGGTTCGAGGCTCAAATATCAAGGTGACAAAGTCTAGTGCGCTTCTCTCGTCCCCTCAGGTAGTGATAAGAAGTTGAAGGTTGAAACTTTTGAGTTTTCCGTTACGGCATTCCCTTGCATTCTATCTCGGATCTGTTTGAGTGGAGACAGTTTGTTGTTATCTTCTCCTATACACTATTATCTTTACCACCCATGATTTTCATTCTATTCTCCAAAGAGTCTTACTTGAACATCGAGAGATTCTATTCATTATGATTTATTTCCTTATTCTTTGACTCTTCTTGCTAGTCCTAGGTAAAGTCGCCCTCAGTACTCTCTCACAAGTAGCAGTATTCTCAGCATTCGTTTCTTGATTATTTCTTCCTCATCATCTGTCATTATCATTCATATATGCCACTATAAACCATGTAGGTGTTGAGAGTCCTTTCTTGAGTTGGTTACTGACTCGATTACGTATGTAAATTTCACAGAAATTTTCTCTCTTCACTTTCCAATTATGTTGTGTTGCCTGTAAAACTTCAAGTATTAAGGGTAATTATCCACGTACCTGAAGATGGGTGCTTTATGAAAGGACATCGGTTCAACTGTTACGTCTGAAGAAATGAAGGGGGTTTTAATTTTGCATCACTTAGTCGACGGAGCTGAATTACAATAATATAAATGCGTTCCTTATCAACATGAATGGATCACGGATGGGAGTCGCTTCTTGCCGGGGTTTGAATATAGACTGATTGGAAAGAATTCAACAAACAGCCCTATGGGCAATGTTCATCGTACGGTGTAACGCGCCAAACCTTTGAAGCCGATATGATTTGGAGAAATATGCCCACAAGAAAGTGCAACTGTGTCCGGCTGACATCGCTACGAGAAGGGAACTCATGAAGTTTTAAAGAGGCGTTGTAATAGGATCATCAAACCAGCTCAACAGTCAGTGATTCAATTACTGTGATGGAAGTATGGGCTCGATGACTACTCACTGCTCTCCATTATGAGAAAGCTTTTCTGAAAACGAAGGGTTGATGCGGTTACTTCGAGTAGAACCACATCGTTCCAAAATTTATCGCAGGAAGTGTGAAGGATTTTATATGGCTGATTTCGAAACACTCACTAAATGTTTAACTAAATTGTTGTGAAAATGAATACTAAGCGTGTCTGTTACAAACACGAGGTACTATTTTAACTAATGCCACCTTAATGCCAACTTTATACATCTTCTCGCCAAACTTTAGTTTCGAAATATATGCAAGTGATGAATATCAATGACTTATATTGCTAATATTTTTTGGTTATTTTTATTATTATGTACATTAAAATATCCGGTATGATAACAAAATTTGTCATTAGTAGTATTATTTCTTTTATTGCCAAACACTTCGGCCGAGTGTAAACGTATTCACTCTGCAACAAAATTAAAAGAGGATTGTTAAATTGTAAAATTTAACAATCCTCTTTTAAATTGTAAAAAAAAAATGCAATCCCATAATGGTTTGGTTTGTAAACGTGTTGATTAAATGATGGTTTGCAAACTTTAGGCTAAGTGGCCTCTTCCGGTCTCATGCCATCTGTTTCTTTGTCTTCAGAATCTTCTTTTTTACTTATTTTGTATCTGAATAATATTTTTGTTAGTTTTCTGTTGCCGATTTGATTTAGATGTTCTAGCCATTTTTGTTTATACATTCTTATGTAATTATCTAGTTACCAACAGCAATGCAACATAAATTTGACGTACAACCATATATCTTTCCTAGAGAGAGGACACCTTTACAAAGTGGAAAAAATAATTACCTTTTAAATCTTTCTCCATCTTTAGGCTTTTACCAGTGATAGTCCTAATAACGAATAAGCAAGAAATCATGACTTTTATCGGTATTGGAAGAAGCATATATAAAAGCTATTTATATAAAATGTTTCGTTAAGGTGGATCACGTTTCTCTTTTCATTTGTACTCCGCGAAGTGCCAACATATTTTTACAGTTATGGTTTCAATACCAGTCATTTCTTGAAATTTTTTGAAAATGTTCATGGATTGTATGAATGTTTCCCATTTTTTTCTTTATTTTCTTTCTTTTTTTTCGATAATAGGGTCATTCTAATGCAAAGGAAAGGCATAGAAACCGTCAGATGAACTACATGCTAGAGAAAATTAATTAAAACACGTAGATAATTACAGAACATTAAAAAACGAACTCTGGAAAATATACCAACAAAGTTAAGAAACCGTTAGCACTAATATACACATCACAAATCACTAGCATCCAATGCCTACATCCCATACATAAACAGTAGCAACAACAACACAAATAGTGAAGGCTAAATCCCACTCTCTTCATAAAAGCTACCCAAGGTTCGAAGTAGGTGGGATTAACTTGCCTCACTCATCTACAAGTAATCCTTATAAGCAAATGCAGAAATTTGTATGCATCATCACTCTTTCTCAAACTTTAAAAAAAATAAAATAAAATAAAAAATTATACAAAAAATTCTGTATAATCTTCATTGTTAATATTAGAAAAACATGTGTTGTAAATACATATTATAAAGGCAAAAAAGAATTATTAAAAATGTTAATTGAAATCCAATGTAGGAATTGCAGCACTTAGTGCTGAACTCTGTAAAATTATAAGGTGCAATGTAACACAAGATATTTATTGTATGTATAAATATTTTAGCAATCAATAAAGAATAATATTTATTATTAAAAAACATATTGTTAAAAGAGTCCTTCATGGAGTCGGACACCCATCGAGGGGCCACATGTTGCATACACCAGCTATCATACCATTCTTGAATTCATTCACAATGCTTGCACTTACAACCTCCAATGACAATCAATTCCAATCACGCACCACTCTTTCAGAGAAAACTCTATCACTTACACCCTTCTTGCAAGCCTTCATTCTCAGCTTCCAAAGATGCCCTCTTGTCCTTTCCCCACCCTCTGTAAATAGAAAAATCCCATCAATTGAAATCCTTTTTGACCTTTTCAGCAGTTTGTAAGTCTCAGTCATATCACCCCCCTTTCTCGTGTTTGCTAGTGTCTGCAGTCTACAAATTCTAAATCTGTTTTCATAATCAGAATTCCACAATCCTGATATCATTTTAACACTCACCTTTGTACTCTCTGCAACATATCAGATTCACAACGGAATCCAGGAGACCAGACCTGAGCACAATAGTCCAAGTGAGGTCTTATTCAGGCCTTGTAAAGAGGCAAAATAACCTCCCTATCTTTACATATGAACGTTGGTTTCAGCATTGCAATTATCTTTTGAGTTGTGTTTGCAATCTTTACTATAGGCCACTAAACGTAAACTTCCTCTCTATTAACATTCCAAGATTCATAGCCTCATTAGTTTCTTCTAGCCTATTCCCACCAATATAATATGATATTGGATATGTAATCATATCATGCCGAAATGAATATATTTACATTTTCTGACATTGATCAGACATTCATTTTCCCATGCCATAATTCTAGCCTATTCAAATCATTCTGCAAACAGTACATATCAGCAGCATTCCTGATTACCCTCCCTATCTTTCCATCATCAGCAAATAACTGCATGTCGCTTGTCAAATCCTTCCTAATATCATTAATGTAGAGATTCAATAACAGTGGATCAAGCACTTATCCTTGTGGTACACCACCTGTTACCTTAAATGACTACAACGCTCAGTTATAGACACATCGATCTCAGATCCAGCAATGAGATCGACGTGTTTTTAGGGTGATTCATATTCTCTTATGAAAGAAAAAGGACCAGCCTGAGAGAATATATATCCATTTTAGTTGTTAACATTAGTTATTATCCAAAGATTAATGAGCATTCTACTTTTACTTTTATTTACAGAAATACGTGAGCATATTCTTTCCGTTATTTATAATTAATAAAAAGCTTAGATGAGATTTTTAGAATTTAAGTCAAGAATTGTCTTTCGTATGGATGGAATTGTAGATAAAATGTTTTATTCAATGTCGACGTTTACTATGATAGAGTTAGTGTATTACACCATAAAATATGCAGCACTACCATACCAGATATTAAAAAAAAAGCAATTCGGGCTTTTTATCTGAGAAACATAAAGGATGGCAGAACGCACAGAAAGTTCAGCATAATATAATATTTCATTATACTAATTGCCTTTTAAATTGCAGTAATAATAAACTAAAACATAATAATTTAGTTATTAATTATGTACTCATTATGTTAATACTGTTTACATATGATCTTTGAAATGAGTTGCGAGAGAATAGTGAGAGAATCCATTACTTATTTTTAATCCTTCTCACTGGGGAAAAAACACAATGTTAATTTTTTAAATATAAAAATTACAAAAGGTATGCTTTATAAAGACTGCTTTATAAATGAAATGTGCATTTTGTGAATATGCTTACACATACATTGATTGATAATCAGAATTTACAGATTTAATGACTATTCTTAATTATTTCATTATCCTGACTACTTTCAGTCAGTTGTTACACATAAGGTAAGTGATACTGATTTTTCTGCTACACAGATTTGAACGTTTAAAATTGTCACTTGCTAACAACAAATTTTTCATTACATATAATAGAATATCCATAGGGTAGAAGATATTGGCCATATTTGCTAAATATTTTAGCCATGATTGTGTACTCTTATCGAGAGAGAGAGAGAGAGAGCGATTCGGTAAATATGAATTGATCGAGCCTCTGTCTCTCTTTTCTTGAAATACTTTAGTAAAATTGTTTCTACTGCGAAGATATCCCTGTCATTAAAAATATTCCTGTCATTAACAGCTGCTTTAAACCACGCTCAGGGTGATTATCCATGTAGAAATAAATAAGCTGGCTCCCATTTAGAAATAACGTTATGTAATGTAGTGTAGTACATTACATTAGTAGTTTTATTTTCTTTGTATAGGTTTGCGTGTTTGTACTCGAGTGAATCATTTTGTGCGGTCCTTACAATAGGTTTCCAGATTATGTTAACTCTTCGCGTACATATAATAATAATGATCACTGTAGAAATAGTGGGTAGAAACAGCTTCCAGGCATGGCCTCTCGTTTTACCCCTGTTTCCAGATATTCTCTGAAAAATCTCATCCACACTAATCTATTACTTAATAGATTAGTGTGGATTAGCTCTTAGCATCTTATACACCTCAAGCAAGTCATCCCTCTGCCTTCTATCCACTACGCTGTGTAATTTGCATTATCTCAATCTGTAATTGTATTTCACATTCCAGAGACCAGAAACCAAATTAGGTAATGGGCTCTCTCCAACGTTTCATCATTTTTTTGAAAACCTGGCGACCAGATCTGTGCACAATACTCTATATGCTCCCTGATCAAAGTCTTGTACAATGGAATCAAAACATCCTTACTTTTACTGATCAGTATTCACCACACCATTCCCGTAATCCGCTGTGTCGTCATTACAAGTTTAGCAAAATGTCCAGGAAATTTCACGTCTCTATCCACCACAACCCCGAAATCCTTCATCTCCTCCACCTCCTCCAAAGTATCCCCGACCAATCCTATATTCTTCGATGGATGTTTTTTCCTGGGAGAAGACCAGTTCTGCTGGGTGGTAGGATGAACCTGTGACTGAATGCAACCACCGTTGTGTATGTTTGAGTGATCAAGAATTATGAGTTAAATTTTCATAAACTCTGATCAGCATAAGAAAGGATGTTTTGATTCCATTGTACCAGACTTTGAGCATACTGTTCTTTATTCTCATTGTGAAACTATACCAGGAAAAGGTCGACTAATGGTAGATGTGTTTACTCAATGGTCCCATGTGAATTGTTTATAAAGAGCTCTTTTTTCCCGATAATTTTTCCCTTATTGTAAATGATTTTCCATGTCGAAATAATTCAAAGAGTGCGATTTATTTTATACTATATGATTCTTTTTAAAATGTTGTGCAGGTTCCTTAAATTTTATTATTATATTTTAATGCTTAAATAATTAAACAGTTAATCCCACGCTAACAAGAACATGATAACGTTAATTAATTTGCTGAATAGATGCTACTATCTGATATGACCCAAACAAATATATAGGTGTTGAAGTACTAAAACCTCTCTAGCAGATATACCCTCCCTCCTACCGCCTTATACCAGAAAATTGCAAGTATCTTGGGACTTGAACTATAAAAAAGTTTAGGACAAACCTGTACTGATAAGCTTAGTATTTCAAAGGCATTTTCATCCGATCTAGCATAAACATATACTTAGTAGCCTGCCCTACCAAAGTCTACTTTCCACTCTTGCGATAAAAATAGCCAGAATTTATTGAATTTGTTCAAGGAGAAGCATAGCCACGTTTTCTTTTCTTTGGAATTCTCCGCAAATGGAAGAGAACTCCTGATCTCTGTATTATTATCAAATTTTCTTTGTATAACACATAGTGTAAATTACCTTTTTTTTTTTCACTGAAATCAAACTTCATTTGCAGTTTTGAGGATGATAGCACATCTCATTCCCGTAACGTATAACCTAGGGTAATCAAATATTACAGTCATCAAATCTTTTACAATCGGTACTTTATAACTAATACCTATTGCATTTATAATAGGATGACAACAGCAGTTCGATGCCACCAAAACATTATTCAAGATGCACATTATGCCGAAATTGCTGATTTCGGCATAATGTGCATCTCTATATTTGATACAGCGTACATGACTAGCGGACCAAAGTGGTCAGAGCTTGGATCTCGGCATACCACGAACGTCTAATTCAAACGACTAACAAGACAGTATTCAAGAGTAGAATATATATGTGCATTTTACATTATCGTAAGAGGTATGAATAATGGACTAATTATTTTCTATAGAATTAGAGAATGCAACTTTTTGCATTCTCTGATTCTATAGAAATATATATATATGAAGAGATATTTAGTGATATACATAGGTGTCATTTCCTGTTTTTGGATGTTGAGGATAAATGAATAAGTAAATAACAGAATTCCTTCATCGTTATTTATTTATTTATTTTTTGATATTTTTTGATTTATTGATTCAGTAAATTTATTGATTCTGGAAATCCTAATGCAGTTTAATGTTATTCCTTTACGAAGGTTCATCGTTTGTGAAATCACTAGAATCCTGGGAATGCTCAGCTGTGCCAAAGCTCTTGAAAAATATCCACTATGGAAATATCGCAAAATCAAATGATATCATGGTTATTTATTCTCCTAATTCAGGTAAATAAAATCTAATACAGTGCTTCATAGTTAACAACCTTGAAATATTGCAAGGGATATATGTTTCGACTTTTATCTAAATTGTAAACAGTTTAAACGGTAGGTTTAAACCTAAATTCTAAGGATATAAGATTAAATCCTAGTCGTTCAATCAGTAACAACAATGCGTTTAGTTTGAGAATATTTGGTTTGAAAACGCGAAGTATCACATAATGCACCTTTAAAGAGGGATTGCAACAGAAGCTGAGACATATAGTTTCATAGGACGGTGCTATTTTTCATTTACTTATTTATTCACTTCGTTGTTACTATTTGTTGGAAATTACGGCTTAAGAAGCTAAGCCTAATTAATGGCCGAAAATATGCGACTGTTCGGTTACCTGCTTTGCTGAATGAAAAAGAAAATGAAAGAAATAATTCAACAGGGGGAAAATTCGTGCACCTCCATACACTTCACTTGAAAAGACTAATAAAGGGTTTTCGCTCCCAATAGGGGATTCGATGTGGATCTTACCAGCTGAATGATTGAGGCACTGAGGAGATAAAAATTAATGGCACAGACAGCTTAATGCTTCAGGCATTCCTTTTTCGTTATTTGACTATGTTACCTGTATTGTTTTTTATTTTAGCCACTTCCAACGAAACTAGTAATACTCTAAATTGAAAAGAATTACTAAAGTTTCCTCACTACCAAAGCGACATTTAGCTCAACATCTTCTTAATTGAAAGGTACCTACTACAACTGCATACAAATGAAACTGTAAAAAAATTTATTGTTTTAATGCTGTCCCTGATATGATCAATATATTTACTTCATTCGTATTCATGATTAATAGTAATAGATGTCTTTCATAATTTTGTATCTTAAGTTTTTCTTAAATTACGAAATTAGAACATTTTTTAAAGAGGTTTAATGATGGCTTACAAGATGTCACGTTTCTAGACGTGCGATATTCCTTAGTTGAAGATAAAGAGAAATCATATTATACGAATTAACAAAACGTCTAAAGATGTGTAAACGGGTATAAATAATGATGCTAGAATACTAACTTAAGTTCAGATTCAAATACGCATTACAACGAACCTAAATATATGCTTTATTTGATGAAAGATGAATCCAATAAAATGTTAGAAATATGTGTCTTCGTGCTGTCTTATGATTTATGTAACGTTTAGATTATTTAATTTCAGTTTATCCATTGCGCTAAAATATGAGTCCCTTTGTAGGAAATATACCCCACGTGCAACAAGAAACTTTTACTGTTGATATTTTGCAGATTTCAGCACAGTGTCATGCACAACAGCGCAGTTATCCATACATAGATATCCCCATATGCTGTTTGGAATTCAAGAAGGACTGAATATGCTGATTACCCATTACAACCCTTTAGTGAATAAAAAGCGATACACATTAAGCGTTAATAGAATGATTATGATATACCTTTCTGACGATGAAGATAATCCTGTGGAGATATTAAATAAGGTAGTATTTAACTCAGTACACAGAGCTAAATTTAGATTATTTAAATTCCATTAAAATTTGATTAATGTATTTACTTTTGCTGACGTTCAAGAAAATTAATTAAATAGTCGTTCGAATGAACACATATACCCATTAGTTTTGTTTAATGTTTGAAAACGTTCTACTTATAGCAAATACTCTACTTACACATACCTGTTCCTTTTAAGTATTACATGAAATGGTTCGTGTTTGAAAACAGGCAACCAAATAGCGAGAATCTGTTACAGAGCTTTAAGAAAAATATGGCTGGAATTCACTATGTGTTGTTCATTTCAGTTTGTTCTGAAATACAAGAAAAAGGTCAAAATGTAAGTATATTATGTTACAGTGGATAGTAAAGTTTTCAATTGATTAATTCTTCATAAAACCAGCATACTTAAAAAACTACTGTATTAATCATTTACATATACATTTGCCGAATGTAGAGTAGACATTTCTCTCCTGTTCCATATTTAGAACTATCGTACAATTGGTGACGAATAATTTAAATAACCGGGTGAGATGATTTCTTGAGTTTCCTGCGTTTCGTTGAAATTAAATGGATGATTGGACATTTCAAGGAACTTTCAGATCTAGAGTAGAATATTTTTGGATTGTGCAGAGGTTGTTTGCTGTTGCAAACAACCTCTGCCTAGAACATTCTTGCCTAGAACATTCTACAAACATGCAAAAATGAGAAAGGACGATATGGTATTGGAATGTAAGCCCCCCCCTCCCCCACTCTCGAGCCTGATGGGATCCAACAAGCAACTGGGAAAGAACAGAGAGCTATAAATAGTAGAACTAGTCGTTATGATGTGTTTAGGTCAAACTTGGAAGGAAGCTTGGTCACGAATATTGCTGGTTGGAAAATGGAAGCTCCCTGTTTCACAAGAACCTACCGCATCGGACGTTTGAATGTTAGAAGTATGAATAAAAGTAAGATAAATAATAAAGATGGAAATGGAGCGCAATGAGCTGGAATATCGGTCATTAGTTAACTAAGATTGACATGAATGAGCTGTTTTCAGTTAGGTGACTCTATGGAGCATTTCTCAGGACATGACACAAGTCGTAAAAATTGAGTGTCTTCCTTACTCAGGAAAAAGATAGACATATGTATTAGGCTATAATCCAGTGAGTGACAGATCATTTCTCTCACTCAGCGGACATACAATATATATGACCAGAATACAGGTTTATACACCCACTACAGAGGTACCAGACGAAGGCACAGAAGAAGTTTATGGTAAGTTACAAAAAGTGATATATGCAACACCAAAGAGAGATTTATGGCTACTTATCGGAGATTGGAATGCAAAACTGGGAGAAATCGAGAAACAAGGAATAACAGGTAGTTTTGGTTTTAGGTAATCGTAACTGGGTAGAGAATAGTTACATTTTGTGAAGAGAATTCTATGTTTGTTGCTAACACATGCTTTAAACAGTACAAACGGAAATTGTACCCATGGATATTACCTGACGGACAATACAGAATCAAATTGACTACATACTTAGAAAAAGAAAATGGAGATTTGCAATTCAGTTTGTCAAGATATTTCGAGGTGCAGACGGTGGAACAGACCATTAATTATTAGCGACTACGATACATATGAAAATGAAATATATATATATATATATATATATATATATATATATATATATATATATATATATATATATATATATATATATATATATATATATATATATATATATATATATATATATATATATATATGACTACTAATTTTAACTCGGGGTTGGGATATGTTCATTTTAATATAAACTGACTATAAACGCTCCGAGAATTATAACAAATTGAGATATATTTGAAAACGCGACATGTTTCGTCGAAATTGACTTTATAGAAAGATATTAAAAGACACTGAAATAAATAAACATTGGGACACTCAAGCTATACAATTATAAAGTTATGATATTCGACCGTAAATTACATTTATTATGAACTTGAGCTATAATCCGTGTTAAAGTTCTATTGTTGTACACTTGTGCGTGTGTGGAACCACGCGATCTCCAGTATCTGATAGTAGAGCTGAAAGAGTCAGGCAAATTATAGCTGAGATTATTGTTCATATGAAGAGGTTCCAAGGTGATTTCTTTTGACTCTACAATGCGGCGTTCTACCTGATCATGGCAAATGTGTAGATTTGAAGTTGTTGTCCAATTTACTTCATGTTGGCGGCTTTCGTTTTTCGTGTTTATTTAAAATAGGACATGGCCTGAGAGGGCAGTTGCTCTGGTTCTCTTGTAAACATTGTTTCTCTCTGGTGCTCCTCGAATCGTAGGAGAATAGATTTCTCCGTTTGGCCATAGTAAGGTTTTCCGCACTCACATATGACTTTGTATACACCTGGAAATTGTAGAAAGTTGTGAGATTGTTTATAGTTGTTGAAACTTGATCTTATTTTTGGAAGAGTCGAGAAGCACGTTTGTATGTTGAAATTCTTTCAGATTCTACTTAGTTTTTTTGGATAGTGTGCTGATATATGGCAAGGATATATAACCTTTGGAGTCGTTCTATGTCTCTACATTGCTACTTTGACGGTGGGATAATTGTTTGTTGATGCTTTTTAAAGAGTAGCCATTGCTTTTAAAGGTCCATTTAGATGTTGCAGTTCTTTTTTTAGTTCTTCTTCATCTGATAGTACAGATCTTGCACGATTCGCAAGAGTTGATATAATACCCAACTTTTGCGCTGGATGGTGATGTGAGGACGCAAGCAAATATCTGTCCGTGTGTGTTGGCTTTCTAAATATAGAGACTTTTATTGATTCAGGCGTCTTGGTGAGTTTAGTATCAAGGAAACAAAGGGAACTATTTGCTTCAATCTCCATGGTTAAAAATTTATATCCTGATGGTGGTTGTTTAAATAGTTGAGAAACCTGTGAAGATTCTCAATACCATGCTCCCATATGAGGAATATATCGTCCACATATCTAAGCCAAATTCTTGGTTTTAAACTAAGAGAGGAGATTGCCTTTTGTTCAAAATCCTCGAATAAAATGCTGGCTAATACAGAAGAGAGGGGACTTCCCATAGCTAATCCTTTTACCTGTTTATATAGTTTACCTTCGAATTCAAAATAGCCAGAGTTTACACAGTGAGATAGTAGAGAGAACATTTTATTTGAAATCTTGTTCTTTAAAATATGAAGAACGTCTTGTGTCGGAATGTTGGTAAAGAGTGCTACCACGTCAAAGTTCACCCTGATGTTAGAAGATTTGAGTTTAAAGTCCTTGATTTTAGAGAAAAAATCTGTTGAGTTTTTAATATAAGATTTTTCCGCATAAGCTTTTAACGATGACGCGAGATATTTAGATAATCTGTAGGTGGGTGAGTCAATGCTGTCTACTATAGGTCTCAGTGGATAGTTTTCTTTATGTAACTTAGGGAGACCATAAAGCCTTGGAATCAGTGGGTGTAAAGAACGAATGGAAAGCCGTATATTTCGTGGAGGTTTGTGGTGTTTTGTAGGAGATAATTGGTTCTATCGTGTATTTCTCTTGTTGGATCCCTCTCAATTTCTCAAATCCCTCTCAAATAGAGTTATAAAGAGTTAGAGTTCTTAACGCCCGATGAAGTCAATATCGACGAAACATGTTTCGTTTTCAAATAAATCTCAATTTTTTATAATTCTCGGGTTTATAGTCAGTTTATATTAAAAATGAATATATATATATATATATATATATAAAGACAGTACACAGCCTACAGCAAAAAAAAATAAAAAAGATGTACTACCGATCTACTGATCGTACAGGAGCTTTCGATGCTGCGTGGTGGTCAGCTATAATCAATCAATTAAGAGATTTAAAAAGTTCAAAAACTTACTCCATCTTACAAAAATTATAAGATGGAGACAGAGCAGCAACCATGATATTACAAACCACAACTGTAATGAAAGAAGTCAAACGAGGCTGCCCGCAAGGCTACTGCAGTGGACCAGTTTTCTGGAGCATACGGTACGACTCGCTATTAAGACTTACTTTAACTTCTGAAACAAAAGTCATATCTTTCGCCGATGATGCAATGATTATGACTTGGGGACTCGACAGCGTGCAACTAGAAGTAACGGCCAATGAAGAACTCTTTAAAATTGCAGAGTGGGCACTTGAGAAAAAAGTTACCTTCAATCGAATGTAAAGTGCTCCATATCTCATATACGAAATCAAAAACCTGTTACGGAGAAAAATCAAAAACTGTTTCCTACAGAACTTCTCCTAAACAAAGAAGATCTCGAGGTAGCCAATGAACTAAAATATCTAGGAGTAATAATTTATGAAAGATTTACCTTCAACAAGCATATCTCACATGTTGCCGAAAAGAGTTTACAAATTGTAAACCTTCTAGCTAAGTTGGTAAGAATTAGTGGGGATTTGGCCAACGAACGTTGAAAACAATATATACTAGAGCTATACTATATTAATACTAGTATTAGCATTAATATCGTATGCTGTACCTACCTGGAAACATTCACTAAAATCAAAGAAAAATCGACAAAAGCTAGAGTTCAACGCCTTATAGCCATACGTATAATTAAAGGAGACAGAACAATATCTTTAGAGGCATCTTGCGTTATTGCAGCACTAACAGCGATCTGCCTGAAAATAAAAGAATTATCTCTAATATACGAAGTCACATCGGGAAGATATAACGGAAATTACAGCATTGACCCAAATTGCTACGACCTTCCGCTTCCTTACAATAAGTAGCCTCACTCAGCAAAGAAAACAAATATTAAGGAGAAGGAAAGAACAACTTACTATAGTTCATTCACTTATCTGCAGGAATTAGAAGTCAGCACCTCTCATCCAAAGACAGCAACAATTTACAGCGACAGAGAAATACCATAGACGGCATAAAAAACAGACAACCATATAGCGTTAATAGAATAGGCAATAAAGCTGGTTTGGAATCTCACTCTATCGGGATGGGAAATCAAGTTCTGCTGGGTGAACGCGCATAGTTAGAAGGAAATGAGAGAGCGGATCAGTTGGTTAAACAAGCGGATGGAAACAAGTTAACAAAAGTACTCGAAATCTGCTTTAAAAACACTTTTGCTTTTTCCCACTAGCCTAGACTTGTGGGAAGAAGAATAATTGAAAACATCAAAAAATGGATCAACAACAAAAGGATTATTTCCCATCACCAGACACAGACTCCGGCTGAAAAAACACGTTATTTCTTCAGGTTTAACCAAGCTACTAATGGGAATTGGAAATCTAAGACACTACTTACACAAATAGACACTACTTACACACATACTTACCATATCCTTGAATCACCATCATATATTTGTAGGTCACACCTTCAACAGACCGTTGACCACATACTTTACAACTGTCAGCTATTGGACCCCTTCCGGATGCCCCTAATGCAACACGTCAGTACCTCTGGAGACAATTGGCCAGTGTCAAAACAGACTTATCAAAACGTATTACTGAGAACTAATTAAATTTTCCAATAAGATCAACTACCAATCCTTGTAAAGTAACATAAATGACTAATATTGTATGAATTATATAGTGTAAATACATGGATATATAAAAATTTAAATAATAATATAGTTATGTAGGTACAGGTCCGAATATGTAAAAATAGATGTAAAAATATGAAAGTAAATGTAAATATTGAACCAAAATTGGAAATGTAATTGTTAATCAGTATTTATAAGCTACATGAAATATATGCTTTGTATGCAATGGAGCAAGTAGGAATAAATTACCTCCAGGTAGGATTACTAATAGGAAGAAAACACGCTCGTGGGCGCGCGCGCGCGTGCAAACACACACACACACACACACACACACACACACACACACACACACACACACACACACATACACACACACACACACACACACACACACACACACACCATCAAAACTCTTCACCTCACAGCATCAGAATGTCGTGAAGATTTCCATGTGGTATGCTGTCTAAATCACCCATATTCAGTCATAATTAAGGAACAAATGTGAAAATGACTCCCTCTATTTTGCCGTTCATTTGACGATACTGGTTCCGAGATCAAGTTTATATGCACGTCCATTCGATTAGTTATATTATTTATGCAAATTACCCTATTAAATATTTGGAAGGAGACAGTGGTACTTGATCACGAAAGACCACAGCTTCTATTCTTACTTCCACAATGTAGTTTAATAGCGGGATGGTACTATTCACCATCTCTCCACACAGTACTAATATTGATCCTGAAACTTTTGTTGTGATCTGAATTCCTGTGATTATAGTTACTCTTGTTGCTTTCTGTAGATTGCATGTAAAGAAGTTAAAGTTGAGCAGAATAGGTTATGAAAGCTCACTATACTGAACTGAGTATGATGAATTAGAAGATTAAATACTGGAAATTAGCTGACAAAAATGGAAGTTAAAAAATTCATGAGAATGAGAGAGCAAGGGGAAGTGTGGAAAAGAGGAAATGAAGACCCAAGAAAGTGTCGTGGTATGTAGATGAAGCGAAAATTGAAAGAGGATAGAATTGCTAGAGAAAGAGAAGAGGAGAGAGAGAGAGAGAGAGAGTATATATATGAGGCTACAGAGTTGGGATGACTACATAAGAGAAGAAAAATGAGTTACGATGGAAATAATCTCTGAATATTCAATACTTTCCTTAGTCTAGAGTAGCGGGTTAGTTTAGTGCCTGCCTAATGGAACAATTGCTTGGTATTGAAAAGAGGACAGAATGTAAGTCGTTGGGTAATCATAGTAATCATAGTTCGTATGAATCATGTCAGAGAAACCAGGTAGCAAAATATCTGAAATCAATGTTAGAGATTCTGCTGAAAAAAAAGTGTGAGGGGAGAAATAGGGAGAGTACGAACATGATATATCAGTGATGATGTGAAGGGAGGTTGTGAAGTGTGACTTGATTAAATGAATATAGACTAGTTGGAAAGAAGTCAACGGACACCCTCATGCCCAAGCCGCATTGTGCATGTTCGCCGTGAAGCAATGTGGTAGTGCTTCGCTATATTAGCTTTCTTGTGTGAGGTAATAAAATTTATGTAGCTTAAAATCGTCGTCTGAAATAATATTGCCCCACTCTCTCATAGTATTCATGACGTCAGTGCAGCAAATTCAAGTTCCTTATAAGACATTGATTCTGGTTTCTTACGACAGGAACGTTTTATGGATATATACTGTATTTCACTAGGATCACGAGTTATATTTAGCAAGCAAGTAACGTTTATCCATGAAGAACAATAGAGTTTATATTTACATAGCTCATATTCACAGTTTATATTCATATTGCTTACTGTAAGTCTACCTTAGAATTGACAGTATGTCAAAAATAATTCAAGTTTTTAATAGTAGCACAAGATGGAGGGCAGTTTTCAAAAGACCGCTGGTACGAATGCCGCTGTGGGCATGGATGATTGTGATTGTCTGTGAAAATACTAGCGGTGGCGGCGAGCGGTAGATGACGTTGGTGTAGTTGGTGGAATTGAGTGGTGGACAGAGTAGTAAAGTAGGTGCCCCCCATCGATGAGTCCTTAGACTCCCTGGAGGTGTCATGGCATGATGATAATGCCACAGAATGAAGTCTGAAAGAATTCCATCTTCTGGGTTCACTCCCTCCACTCCGGAAGAAAGTGAGTTAGAATTATTATTATTATTTACATAGGCCAAGCAGAAGGCTCATGGTAGTGGCATAATAGAATATGTTTTTATTATTTGTTTCGACTAAGGTTTATATTAAACAATACTTCCTATGACTTTATTGGTACTGAGTAATTTCTTATTCATTTCTCTCAAGGGAGGGGGGGGGGAATATTAAAACAGCATTCATCCTTCTGAAAGACACTGTTCTTGCTCATAAAGAAACGACAGCACTCGTATTGTGTACCATTGCTTATGAATAAAATCTGCTTTGGCTTTCTTTTGACGTTTGTGTTAATTTATTTAGAACTGACAAGGTCCGTGATAAGATGCCTTCTTATATAATTCGTTTTTCGATTTCATTCACTATAATTATGTTTCTCATCCCCAGTGAGATATATTCCTTATTCATAAAAGAATAAACTTATTTACGATTAACTTGTTAAATCTGAGAGGTGAAATTCAAAAACCATTGAAGACACAAAATTACACCAAACAATATTCTATTCAATATAAAATTTATCCGATTTCGAATTTTAATTCCCTGAGCTCATCTTTATTCTGGGTCATAAACAGAACGTGCAGTATTTCAATGATGTCCTCATTAATCAGGTATTACAAATTTTAAATGATGTGAAATGTGTTGGTGTAACGGATATTTGATGTTACTCTGTATATCATTTTATTGTTACAGGGATTAAAACATCATTGTCTGCCACTGGATGAAAATAATGACAGCTCAAACCATTTAGAGAACTATTATATCATAAAATATAAAAGGCCATGTTTTCCTTCGAATACAATGCACATTGACAGAGAGGAATACATCGCAAGCAATTTCCGTTCAGTAAAGTCATCTATGTTCTACATGTGTCGAAATTTGAATAACAGCAAATTGAACATTGTATTTAAAGAAGTAAGTATTCTGTTATTTACTAATATTTTAAGTCAGCCATATCAATGTAGGAAAAGCAAATCGTTTCTAAAGAGGAAGATATACTATAATGAGTTTCTATCACATATTAATCATCATCATCATCATCATGCATATCAAGGATTTAGGCCTAGCTTGGCCTGTTCCGGCATTAGAAGTCATCGTTGAATCGTTTAAGAGAACGCCGGGGTTTTTGTTTTCCTAATGGCTGAACTTTAAGGCTTGTTTTATTAATCTTTCTATTTTCATCATTCTTTGAACGTGTTCCATCCATTTAGTTAATATTTTTTATTTTTTTCTATTACTGGTTCTTGGTTTAATTCTTTCATAATTTCTTCGTTTCGTTTGTGATCAAATAGAGTATGCTTTGCAGTTTTTCTCATAAACTTCATTTCTGCTGTTATTAATCTTTGTTTATCTTTTTGTTTTATTGTCCAGATTTCACTTCCATACAATAAGACTGGTAGGGATAATGCGTTGTATAGTTTTAGTATTGTTTGTTTTTGAACTAAGTATGGTGTAAATATAGAGTTAATTACACCTGTTATTTTTACATATTTTGCAATTATTGCGTTTATATCTTTTTCATTTTCATATGTGATCACACCTCCTAGGTAGTTAAATGAATTCAACTGTTCTAAGATCTTGTCATCTATTACTATCTTAGTTCTTGCTGGATCTTGTCCTTTAAAGGCCATAGTTGTTTATTTTTCTGTTGATATTATCATACCATAATCATTAGCAATATCATTTAGATCTAAAATAGATTTCTGTAAAGTTATCTTCAGAATTTGTAATTATTATTTGGTTGTTGGCAAAAAGCAGAGTGTTTAAGTTCACAGTAGGAGAAAGTTTGATACCTTGATGGAAATTTTTATTCCGTTTTATTATTATTTCATTTAGGTAAATATTAAAAAGGGTTCCTGAGAGGGGATATCCCTGTCGGTTCCCTTGGTTTATCTCTCTCGTATATGATAGCTCATGATTTAATCTTATTTGTATTTGAATATCTTCATATATACTTATGATAGCTTTTAGGATATTAGTTGGTATTTGTCTTTCATTTAATATGTTAAATCTTTTAACTTTGTCAAATGATTTTTCAAAGTCAATAAATGCGAGATTTATTTCTAAATTGTATTCTCTTCTTTTCGTTATTATTACTTTTAGGCAAAAGGCTGGGACTATAGATGATCGTCCTTTTCTAAACCCATTCCGAACTTCTAAAATAAAGTTTTCGGAATATTTCATTAGTTTGCTATTTAAAATTCTACTTTATATTTTGTAACAGGAATTTAGTATGATTATACCTATTTAGTTTTCAGGGTCATCTCTATTACCTTTTTTAAAGATAGGAATCACAATTGCTTTTTTTTCCATTCTGTTGGGGGTTACCAGTTGTATAAATAGTAATAACACATATTAATAGAACTTACATAAGATGAAATACAATTGGGTTTAATAGGTAGGAGATTTTGATTCAAACTATTAGCCTACTAGTTTCGCTACATTAACTGGTGTTTCTTCTGGGCTAGATAAATTTACACATAACAGCTACAGAAACGAGTTTAAGTTACAAATTATACATACCTGAAGGATGAAAAATATCAACTTCATAGGAATCGTTACAATAAACATGTGAAGCGTGGATGTTAGCACTTGGTCAGTCATTCTTAAGCAGGTGCGTCCTATAATTGGCTGCGAAGTTGAACTCTGATGTTTAGAGAGATCTTATGAGTGATTTCCAGCTATCACAAATAATCATTACTTGGTTTCTGTTCAAGGTACTTTTTGAGCTGATAACTACTGAGGCTTCTTTTATCTTGCGAATAGTCCTCTTCTATGTAGGCATAGTACTTTTATCCCATACAATGTGGTGATGGTCATTGTTTGAAAAATGGAAAGCTAAACTAGAATTGTCTGCTCTGTTGTTGTTGTTGTTGTTTATGTCTCCCATTTGCTCCTTTTGCCTTATTTCTAGATATCTAGAAGTTTGTTCAATATAATTCAGGCCGCAATAATAAGGAATGCTATAACCTCCAGAGTGTTTATTGAAAGAATTCTTGTCTTTGGGTGACCAATAGAGTATTAACAGATTTTATTCTCCAAACATTAGCAAACAATGGAGTTTAAAACATTCCTTGTTCTTGTGGCCTAATTTACATCGGACAAACTTCTAGAAGTCTAGAAATAAGACAAAAGTGCACATCTTAGATGTAAATAACAACAGAAAGGCAATTCTGATTTAACTTTCCATTTTTCCAACACTAAACCACAACATTGTTTGGGATAAAATTTCTATGCCATATTTAGAAGAAGACTACAGCTCCCGCAACATAAAAGAAGCCGCAGTAGTTATCCGAGTAGTTATCAAAAAGCATCCTCGACAGAAATGAAGGGATGATTCATTGTGATAGCTGGAAATCACTCATAAGTTCTCTCAAAACATCAGAGTTCAACTTCGCAGCCAATTATAGAACTCACCTGCATAACAATGATTGACCAAGTGCTACCATCCACGCACCACGCGTTAGTGTAACGATTCCTAAGAATTTGATATTTTTCATCCACCAGTTATATATTAATTTGTGACTTACGCTCATTTTTGTTTTTAAAGCTGTTATGTGTAGATTTATCTGGCCCAGAGAAAGCCACCGGTTAACTTGGCGAAACTAATAGGATAATAGTTTGTATCAAAATCTTTGACCTATTAAACCAAATTTCATTTCATCTTACACAATATATAATGGTCGAAAAAACAGTCATTAATAGATCGTCTATTAATAGTCAAAAATTTGAAAATTTCATGTTTTGAAAAGTGAAAAACAAAACTAAATTGGAATAGAAATAAACCGCTGACATGATTGAAAATGTTAGCACTCCGTTTGAAAAAGTAATTCTGAATTTACGAGTAATATTTCCAAATAGTTTTTTTGGGAGTGGCGATCCCATGTGAAAATATCACCATTCACCAACCTCCCCTTGGAGAGCGTGGTGAATTTATGGCCTCACCTTCCAAGATGAATCCGACATAAATAAAATGGCCCTCATTCCCCGGAGGCCGGATTGTTACTACCTATGGCAGCAGGCAGTTAAAAAAGAAGGCAGAGGGTGCTAAGAATCCTCAGGTAACCAGATCACGCTGCCATTGGAAAATAGACCTTGGAACATTAAACTGTAAGACTCTAAGCAGTGAAGCACGGCTAACAACTAACTGAAGAGATAAAGCGACTAAAATGGGATATTCGTAGACTACGCGAAGTTAGACGTAATGGTGAAGAAATTTTTCGATTAAAAAATGGAGACATATTGTATTATAGAGGCCAAGATAAGGAAAGAATCAGTGTAGTTCGATTCTTGATCAACAAAAAAACTGAAGAACAACATAATAGAATTTGACAGTATATCCGATCGAATAGCAAGTATTGTTGTTCAAATCTCGAAAACATACACTCTTAAGATCTTCCAAATCTATGCACCAACAATAAGTCATATACTGACGTAGAAATTGAAGCCTTCTATCATAATGTATCCCAACTCTACAATAAAGGGAAAACATCATTTCAGAATTACAATGAAAGACTTTAATGCTAGAATTGGTATTCAACATTCAGATGAAAGCTCAATTGGAAATTTTGAATATGGCATGAGAGATAACAGAGGAGTGTTAAATCTGGAATGGAAGGTTCAATATGTTATTGAGCATTTCATTCGGGATTTAACTAGGATCAAAAAACTCTATAAAAAGGGAATGCTTGTATATAGGTGTAAGTGAAAACTTTAATGAATTAATATTTTATTAGTGGAATTTTGTAAGTGATAAACTATAAACTGTCTTATAAATAACATACCAGAATTTAAAAGGTCTTAATGAAGGTTACTTTAGAATGGGAAGGTGTAAGTCATATCCACCTTAGCCTAATCGGCTTTTGAACATAACCCCGGGGCATCGCAATGCGAAGTCCGAGACACGTGTACGGTACACACGTAATGGGGAGCATATCGGGGAGAAGCGTAGGAGAGTGCAAAAAAGAGAGGTGTCATGAGCAATCAGTGAGGTAGTTGGGAGAGCGGACAAGGATAAGGATTTTGCAGCGAAAATAGCCTTCAGTTAGTCCTCTGTTCTTTGAAGTGTCTCTCTCCCTCAGTTTTGGGTTCCGATGGAAGCAGTTCGTGGCGACGACTAGAAGGATGGTTAACGACGGCTACAAAGTCAGGTAGCGATCCGTTTTAAGCATAGCAGCGGCACAGCATGCAACCAGCGGAGACCGCAATTTTATGCAGAGCCTTGTATACCTATCTATCGAAACGGTGTCGCTAACGTTATAGGAACAGTTGTGGTTCGTGATCGAAGTCACTGGTGGTAGGAGGTCGAAGAAAATTACATATTGCAAACCTAGGAACCTAACCGAAGGGAATCAGCAAAGATTGATGATATGCACACGTGGTCAGTAACGTAGAAACTTTTATTCTCTTTTGTACTGAGAGCAGGACCAGAGCGAGTGAAAATGCTAACCATGTATGTGATAGGACTTTTTTATGACTGTCTGAACTATAGTGTTTTACTTTGTGGCTAGATGTTGCATTTCCAGAAGTTCATCTTTAAAGAATTATACCCATGATAGAATTTTGGTATATTGTTCTCTAATCTGGGAAATTGGAAGATTGTTCATTTATATAACTGTAATAAGTTAACGAAAATTAGATTAATTGATCTGTTGGAAATATTTTTAGTGACTATTTTGTTATAATTAGATAGATTGTCTGAAACATTTTGAGATTTTCTTTTATGAACAAGTCATTATATGTCTAAAGCAAAATTTTGATCTCTGTGTACAATACCTTAGTGTATAATAATTTTTTGTTTTCTATACCTAAGAAACTTCCTGATTTCTCACGCCAATGTACCACTTGCTAAAATTAGAACTTGTGTAAATTCAAGTGCAGGGGAAAGAGATTCAGTTACGACTGCTGTTTAAGGAATAAACTAATAGGGTTTATAAAATAATAGATTCTAATGCCGTGTGATTATTTGCGTGTTAACTCTCTGACAGGAATAATTTTTTGTATAGGAATCAAGATGGCACATCTGTACTAACGAATAAATTTTTCTTCATTCCTAAAAGAGCTAACTTCAGAACTGCAACAATAGAAATTTTGGCTCTCTCCCAGGGCATTCTCATTGTCCGCACGTGATCCTTCAGAAAGTAAGGTCCCTTATGAAAATAGGCTCTAACTTGGACTTAGCATTGTAAATTAGCGGCCGGAATAGGAGCAGCCGAACAATTAATCAAAAGACTTAAGAATTATAGATAAGATTTATAAAGGATTAGGCATGACATACTATGATATAACAAAATGGTGCAGTTGACAGGATTTATTTCGCACAATTAATTAATCAAAACTGTGAATTAAGGTGAGCAGGTTTTGACTTGAGATTAGGTGGTTTTTCTTTGTAAGAAATTTAGAATTAGCAGTACTTGCGTGAGATATTACTATATTTGAAAACTTATATACAAGCACGAATCAACCTTCAAGCTCAGGGATGAAGGATTGTGACTTTTTGTGGAGCATCAGTCCTCAACAAGTTATTCCGCAGTTCTCTGGTGAGGAAACTGACGAAGTCTTAGCTTTTTTTAGCTACGTCGAAGAGTTGAGAAAAGCGGGCAGGTAGACTGATTTCCAGCTCTTAGTCCTCCTGCGCAGCAACCTAGTGGGGAAGGCTGAGAGCTTCATTTACTGTTCTCCCATCCTGAAAGAAAATTTGGACTATGTAAAATTCAAAGAAACCCTCATTTCCCAATTCTCTAAATTAAGAAGAATAGGACTAAATTTGTGTAAATTGCAAAGAATCATACAAAAGGACAGGGAGAGAACGTGATAGATTTTTACAGTAGATTGTTGAACCTTGCTAACACCCTAAATATTTCAAGTGAAGATAAAACCCATTTAGATTGGGCAATCTTTCACCAGTTCACATTGGGAATAAAGCAAGAACTCAGGGAAACTGCTGACAAAACGAAAGTAACAAATATCAGTGAATGTCTCAGTGTCGTGAGAGAAAAGGAGCAAATGCTTGGAGACATTAGACCCGAAACTGCTGCTAGCTATAAACGTCATCAAAAAGGAGAATGATTCAACTAGCAATCCTAAACCTGAGAAGGCATTTCACGAGAGAAAGGAAAAAAATAAAACCCTTGATAAGTATACGAAGGTTCAGTCAACCCCAATCAACTAATAGATGGTGTACCTGACATGAAGGAGGTCCAGTTGATGATAAAAGAAAAGGGCGAGCGCCTTCAACAGCCAGTCATGGATCGCCTAGATGCTGTTTTGAATCAGCTAGCGACGGTGTAAATGAAAACCGCAGACCCACACTTATCTCAAGTCGATAGGACTACTACGATAATCCAACTATAGTTGGAAGACTACAGCAACCATTGCGAGATCGGCTAGACGCTGTAATGCATAAACTGGCAGAATTAACAAGTAGGGATGCTTCGGGCTTTCCTTTGAGAACGGAGAGGTATAGTGAAAGAGACGAGAGAAGACAGCCTCCTAAATATTTCAGTTGCGGCAAGCTTGGACACTCTGTTCAAAACTGTTTCAACAGCAAAAGAAAATCAGGTAGAGGTTATTATGAGAAATCAAGATACCACATGTATTTCAACAGTTCTTGGGAGGAAGATCAAAGAATCCACGAATTGGTGGATTCTTTGATCTTCGGAATTAATAGTTAAAGGGGTAGTCTGTGGAAAGCACTGCGATGCTCTTCTGGGCACAGGTTCCCAGGCCTCTATTATTACTGGAGATTACTTTAAGAAGATAAGGCCCTATGTGAGGAATTATATCTCCTATTTCAGTAGACTTGTGAAGTTGTCTGGAGTGTCGGCTTCCAATATCCATGTGACCAAGTCAGTATCATTAAAGGTATAATTACTTGAATTTCAGAGGTGTGTTAGGCATTAATTTTTAATCCTGCCCAGGATTTCTCACCCACACATTAAATTAATATTCGGAATCGACTTTCTAGTAAAAAATAAGTTCGCATGTGACATTACTCAAGGTGTAGCATATCTCCTAGGAAGGTTGATAACAAAAATCAAGGGACTTTGCCTTTAGTCAGAAGTGAGAGTTATGTCGAGGTAGGAAAGAACCGATAAGGAAGGTTGGAGAGCAGGAAGCCTGTGATCAATTTGCCTCAAATAAGGGCTCCACTTCTATAGTAAAAGAAAGTTCTTTAGCTTGTGGCACGTTAACCACACAGCAGCAATTCATTTCAATGGATACATCTCTACTGTGGGAATACAGAGAGGTATAAGACAGGGTGACACAACACCTCCAAAATTATTTGCAGCGTGCCTAGGAGAAATATTCAAATTTCTTGATAGGGAAGGGAAACGTCTGAAGATAAGCAGAAAATATTTAAGCCATTTACGCTTTGCAGATGACATAGTTATCTTTATTTGAACTGCATATGAATTACAGACTCGTATCCATCAGTCCCAAATTGCTAGCAGAACAGGAGGCCTAAAGTTAAGTCTAAAGAAGACCCAAGTTATGTTCATGAGCTATGTCCAACCAGAAATAACAAAAATCAATAATGAGGAAATTAAACAAGTAGATCATTACATATACTTAGGAAAACAGATATCAATGGAACAAAATATCATGGATGAAATTAAAAGGCACACGATCCTTGAGTGGAAAGCATTTGGAAAATTACATTCAATATTCAAAAGCCAACTACCATTATGCCTGAAGAGAAAAGTTCTTAATCAGTGTATTGTTCCTATATTGGCATATGGATGTGAAACATGGACACAGAATGCAAAGGAAATTGAAAAATTAAGAACATCACAATTTACTATGGAAAGAGGAATGCTTGATATCACAAGATGTCATCACAAAAGGAATACAAGGATAAGAAATCAAACCAAAGTCTCTGACATCATAGGAAGAGTGAAACATCTGAAGTGGCAACGAGCTGGGCATATTGCTCGAAGACAAGATCAGCGATGGACAAAAGAAGTAATGGATTGGATTGGACGAGAGGAAAAACACCAAAACGCCGACCTAAATCACGGTGAATTGATGATATCATCAGATTTGCAGGAGTGGCATAGAAAAGGAGAGCCATGGGAAGAGAGTTTTGGAGTAATCTTGGAAAGGCCTCCATCCAGCAATGGATCGACAATGAGTAATGATGATGATGATTTCCACATAGTAGACGCTTCATAGAATTCTCCGGTAGTTATCAAAATAATAACAATTCTCTCTTTTATGGTTATATGGTGATCAGCATTCATATTTATGAATTTATGAACACAAAACAAATTCGTTGAAAAGATGATTTTACTGATTATTAATAAAATAATAACTTGACGTTTCGACTCCTGTGTTGAGGACATCATGAGAAGGATACACGTGTATAGGAACCAAAGTACATGCTGTTGCACTCTATACAGTTAAATTAAATCTACGTTGTTAACTAATCTTTTCCTTGCCTGACTTCTAGTGATAAAAAAAATATAAATAAAAACTACAATAAACTCTGCTCAAGTCCTCATGTACTAAGATTCTTCTGGAATTATACAGTTCATATTATTATATTACGATTATCTTCTGGATTCATGCAGTACAGGTTGCTGTTGAATGTTCAGGAGAAAAAAAGGAAAAAAAAATGTACATTTAATTTACCTATATAGAGTGCAATAGCATGTAGCTTGGTTCCTATACACATGTATCCTTCTGATGATGACCTCATTACAGGGGTCTAAACGTCAAGTTATTTTTTATTAATAATCAGTAAAATAATCTTTTCAACAAGTGTGTTTTGTGTCCCTAAATTCATATTTATTAAAGTCGATCACATTGTAACCTTAAAAGAAAGAGTCATCATAATCCATGGTAATGTGACCAACAAGCAGTGCAGCCTGTACGGTAAGCTAAAGATACGTAGTTCCATGTTAATTAATCGACCAGCCTTTTTGAAACGATGTAGAGACAGCAACTTAATACCCACCTGCATTAAACTAAAGAAGAAATTTACATCAGCTAAATCGCTCCGTATGTATGCCAGGCTAGAAAAACCGTTGTTGAGGGAAGAGATCCAAGTGGCACGAAAAAACTTAGCATCTACCCAAGCCAAAATGTTAGAACTAAAATTTGAGCTGTCCAGTTACGTTAATTCAGAAATTTGGGATATTTTGGAAAAGATCACAGACGACTCAGCCAAGCACCTATTACTCAAAAACAAAGAACAATTAATAACGAAGTTTCAAGCATTAAAGCTACAAGAATGCACAAGTCAATTACGACGCCATAACGAAAGGGGAAGCTAATCACCCACAAACGAAGTTATGAGCAACCAACCAACATCGGACCACTGTCTGGTTATCAACCACTCGGATTACAATCTCACCCAAGGTGAACTTTCGCTGCTGGAGAAAGTTTTAAATTACGCCATTGCGGCGAGGTTAGTAAATGAACTTGATATAATTTATCATATCGAGACAGGTTTACGATCCCTCCTCGCAAATTTAGCTTACAAAATACGGATGGAAACTGCTTGTTTATTAAATTCAAACAAAAAATTAAACACCAACCTAAACCAAGTGGAAAAACTGGCCATCGAATCCCTAAAAAATAACCATGGCATTATTATCACAAAGCCAGATAAAAGGAATGCCACTGTTGTTTTAAATCGGACAAGCTACATAGAAAAAATAAACCATTTGGTATCGGAACACAACACCTATCAAATGGTAAATTACAACCCCACGCAACGTAACAAAAAGAAACAACTGAACTATTGAAATCAGTTAACAAGTGGCCCGAAGAAACAATTAAAAAAATAATACCTCAGTATTCCCGCGCTCCCAGAATTTATGGCCTACCAAGAGTACACAAATCAGACAAACCATTACTTCCAATTGTGGAAGGAATCGACAGCCCAAATTAGCACTTAGCCAAAAAATAAGCGGCCGCACTCAAGGAAATGGTGGGCAATTCCCCTTCCTGCATAAAATTACACAACATTTCATAAGTAAAATTAAAAACATTGCTATCAACTACCAAGATCGATTAGTCAGCTTTGACATAACTTCCCTTTTCACCAATATCCTAATCAGTGATCCTATCCTGTTCTTACAGAACATATTTCCACACGACATCATGGCCCTCTTTTCCCACGTACTCCGTTTTGGGTATTTCATGTGGCAAAACAATTTTCCAATAGCGAACTTTTATATGGAAGACTTTGAGGAACGAGCTCTAGAGTCGGCGTGCCTGAAGCCCAACATTTGGCTCAGATACATCGAAGATATTTTCGCCATTTGGTCCCACGGCCGCGAAGTACTAAATATATTCTTTAGCCACCTGAACAAAAAATACAAACACAACCAATGCACCATTGAAATAGAAAAAGAAACAACTCTCTTCCGTTCCTAGACACAGTCGTCACAGGTCTTCCTTCAGGCTGTCTCTCCTTCTCAGTCTACCGCAAACCTACACACACACATGCCAGTACATACACAAAACTTCTTATCACCACCAAACACAAAATTAAGGGTCAAAAGCACCCTTAAACACAGAGCTCAAACTATTTGTTCAAATGAACAAGCTCTTAACCATTAATATGTGACCATCAAACATACCTTTATAAAATATGGATACAGTATAAAAACCATTCACAAGATTCTCCACAGAGATACCACTAATAACAAGAAAGTTTTCAAGAAGGCTATTGCCATACATATGTTAGAGGCATTTCCGAGAAAATAGACAGAACACTACACAAATGCAACATTAAAACCCCCTTTAAATCCCTGACAAAATTAAGACACCTACTCAGTTCTTCCAAGGATCCTCTGCCACACCTAGCCCACCCAGTGGTTTAGAAAACACAATGCACTTGTAACATACCATACATAGGGGAAACAGGGCGAACCATTCTATCAGGAAGGATGAACACAAATGACACATAAAACACCTCCATTTTCGAAAAACCGGCCTTTCTGACCACGCACTCTAAACATGCCACGCAATTGATTGGAAAGGCACCCGCACCGCACCGAATCCTGGTTCGAGCGGAAATTCAAGGAAGCCTGTGAAATGCTCAAACATGTTCCGGATCTGAATAAAAATGATGGTCTAATCATTCCAAGAATGTGGAGGACCCATCTTCAACCTTCATAGCAACCACAAAGAGAAAAAAAAATCTCAATACAAGAAAACTTGAAGTTTTTTTTTTTCCTGAACATTCAATAGCAACCTATTGAATGTTCTGTACTGTACAAATCCAGAAGATAATCCTAATATAACAAATGAACTGTACAGTTCCAGAATCTTAGTACGTGAGGACTTTATCAGAGTTTATTGTAGTTTTTATTTATAATTTTTTTAAATTATTTATTTTATTTTAATTTTTTATCACTAGAGTATAACCAGCTGACATACCTTCCCTTAAATTCATTCACATTACATGCACTCATCATTCCTAAGGGCGAATTATTCCGCTCATTCACTGTTCTCTGTGAGAAAAACCTAGCTCTTAAAATTCATAAAAATATGTATTACCCCTTTCTTGACTGCAAATAAATTTAATTTCGATGGATGCCTCCGTTTTATCTCCCCACCTTCCATATAATGAAAAATTTCATCAGTTGATATCCTATAGCACCATTCAACAGTTTATAGACAACTGTCATAACACTCCTCTTTCTCCTGTTAACCAGATTCTGCAGTCCACATACTCGCAATCTGTCTTCATAACCTAAATCCCATAATCCGGACATAATCTTTGTAATTCTTCTTTGCACCCTTTCTAGAGGCTTATTTATCCCCTTGGAATCTGGGAGACCAAATCTGTGCACAGCAATCCATGTGTGATCTTATCAAAGCCTCATGAAGAGACAAAATGTCTTCTTTATTCTTACATGTAAAGGTTCGCTTCAACATCGCAATTATCCTCTGAGTTGTATTTGCAACATTTGCTATGAACCTTAATTTCCTATCCAAAAATATGCCAAGATCCCTTGCCTCGGTAGTTTCTTACAGCATAACCCCGCTAATAAAATATGCCGCTGGAACTCTAATCACGCAAAAATGCATAAATTTAAACTTACTAAAACTGCATTGATATCAATTTTCGTTTGCCCAAATTTCTAGCCTATTCAAATGGTCTGATATCGTCTGATATCGTCAATTTCGTCTGATATCCTATCAAATGCTCAAGGAAATCCAACATTATCATAGTGTTTCCATTCCCTTTATCCTACTCGACCGTAATATTGTTATAAAATATGAGCAAATTGCTAGAATGACCTACCTTTAGTAAATCCATACTGTTCCTGGCAGGGTATAGCATGTGAATCTACCATTTTCTATATGAAAGCTCTCACCATCTTCTCTAAATTCTTCACTACCACACCAGAGATACGGAAGGTCGGTAGTTAGACGCAACAGTTTTTGCACCACCCTTGTACAATGGAACTCTCATACATTCCTTCTGTTCTTCTGATATTCCTGAGCTCAGACTCAAGTTATACAAACATCTGAAAGGCCTAGCGAAATCAGCTGAAAATTCCTTTAGAAAAGGGGCTGATGTTCCATCTGTCCGTATAGACAAATTCTTATTCAACTTATGCAAGAGCTCTTCAACCTCATTTTCATGAACACTCTTCATCCAATGTAGCCGTAGCAGTAGCACTATGTACCATAGTTGATACACCTCGCTGATATATCTTAGCAATGTGAGCACGCATTAAGTGAACAATCTCATTAGCTTCAGGCAATGGAGTACCATCACAATTCAATAAAGGTTTTCTTCCGCATTCATTCTTTCTTTTATTTGCTGCATGACGATAAACTCCTTTTGGATTTCCTTTAGCTTGCATGGTTAATTTCTTTTCCTACTCCGATTTAACTTTCCTCTCCATACTCGTCACTTTTCTGACCTTTATATACTTTATAACTCCTCTTATTCTTATTCTCACGATTTCTTTCCAAATCATCTTTTTCTTGTGGATTTCTTGCTTAATAAATTTGGACATCTATTTCCCTCCCAACATATTTATTTTTTCACACTAAGGATACATTGAGATACCGCCTCATTCAAGCACTTTTTCAAAGATTACCATACATTGCTGATATTTGTTTCCCATTCAGTAACTAATACCATTGGACCAAAGATAGTATTTTCCTACCTTGATCCTAATTTCCAGCTTTGTAGTTCAGCATGTAACCTCTTTTACTCGGAGCACCAATACAATTCGATACTTCCCAAGAAAGTACAGCATAATTACTGGTGGTAAAATAGCCCTATTTTTGAGAGATAGATCCCTTCTGACGCTATGATCAAATCCAACATTCTTTGATCTCGAGTTCCTTCTATCACATGCTGCTTGAGAAAGTTGTCTAGCAATAATTCAATATATTCCTGTTCTTTCTTATCATAAGATTTCTCTTCCCCAATGAATGTTTGGAAGATTAAATTCACCCATAATGATCATTTACTTGGTACCTATAAGGCTAAATTGCCGATACATTTCTTCGTCCCCTACCAGCTGAGCCCCCACGTCTTTAGCAACACCGCAACATATATTTCATTGTGTTAACCTCTCTTTCACACCAGATAGACTCAAATTTAACGCTACATGGGACATTGTTACCATCATTATTTTCTTGTTTTTCTATCTTAACTGGAATTAAGTCATCTGATATCATTAACAGCACTCCTCCTCCCCCTCTCTCTTCTGTCATTCCTAGAAATAGTATACCCATTATACTCAATCCCAGTTGCCGTACATGATTCTGATAACCAGGTTTCACTAATGCCATAATCTTAGGCAACATCGTATTAATAAAGCAACGAACTGAACGACTTTCTTTGTAATGCTCTTAGCATATGTGTATAGACATAACATATTACCACCGAGTTTATGCTTATAATTAGATATGCAATCTATTTGGTCTTGTTCTAGAATTTTCTCTTTTCCAGCCTAGTCATACTTAAAACATCCGAACCTAAAGCATATTTTCCCAACCCTTCGCTACATATATAACCATGCTCGAAGATATTCATATCTTAATCATGTTTGCATATGAGCTCAGATGAACTTTCACTACATTTTTCGCATTCATTTCTTGATGATATAGTTTCCATGACTCTCTGCTTTAGATCTCATACCAAGAAGTGATTTCTCTAGGCTTCTAATGCCAAGTGAATTCTAGTGCAGACCATCCTTCTTATACAAGTGTTTTCTGCTATCAAACACACCGCACACATCAAAAATTCTCATCCGTATTTCTGCACAGCCTGCTCGTGAAATGGTTTGATATCATCGCTCTCCTTCTTAAGTCAGTACTGTCATATCTGGGTATTAATCCAACAAGTTTTTCTCTCTCACATTTCTCTCTTGCTTCTTCTAACAGACCTTTCATATCTTCTCTCATATTGTATTTGTCACTACTTCAATTATTTGTACCTACCCGAAGTACTATCTCTTACTTTTATTTTTCGGTTTCCGATTACGTTTGTCATATTTTTAATTTTCTCTCCCGGGAAACTAGAAGTGGTGACTCCCTCAGCAAGCTGAAATTTTAAAATCGAGTCACCATACCATATTAGCTCTTTGTCTTAGATTTTAGCTGCCTTACCTTGTTGTTATTAATATTTTGATTACCAAGTTCACTAATTTCCCCTGTCCTCGTTCTCGTTCTTTTTCTTATCCTTTCTAAGTTTAGTCAAACGTTTTTTTACCTTTTCCAATTCCCGTAAATTTTCTAATAATATCTGTAATCGAGATATTTTTAATGTCAACTTATCGTTAGATAAATTATCATCATTACTGCACCAGTACTTTTCTTTGAGACCAAGCGCTCTCCTCAATAGCAACAACTCGAGATTTACACACTGCCTTGTTACGACGAGTTTTCGGTGCCATTTTTAAGATTATAAAAACTAATAATATTTCCGCAATTATATTATGAAATGTTATATTTCAATAAATACTCTAAAAAGCTACAGTAATATACTAAAATGCACAATTAAATATACGAAATCACTTAGAAATCAACAAAATTCAAAAGTGTTTCAGGAGCTCCCCAACAGCAACACTTTTCACGTGATACTCTAATGATGTTTCTTAGAATTGTATTATTGCTCAAAATTTTGCAGTTCAGTATTTCAGATTTTGAAAAAATTAATTAAAATGAACGAATCACGTTCATTTTAATCAATGTAGTAAGAAAAATAATAGAATAAAAATACAAAAAGTGATCATTTTTTGACTTACGCTCATCCGAAGCATACACATATTCTAAGAACTTGAAAAGACGAATTTTCCTTTTGCTATAGTTTAGATCATCAATGTTTTCAGCTCATACATATCTTTTAGGATATGAAATATGATATTCGAAAAATTGTCTGACAAGTATCTTCGTAAATATTTTGTTCAAAAAATTTCAGTCTTCTCGATCTCACTTTTTAATGTAATCAGTTTGAATTGCTTTAGCTCACCACGGTGAGCTGAAACCAAAGATTTTTTTTTATTCGAAATGCTCTGCATAAAATTTTGATAGGTTACGTGATAGTGTCGATCCCTTGTAGTTCCTTCAGCTTGTTGGTATAGTTGTTATTTCCATGTAAAATAGCCTGATGAAATTTTGAGTTTGAAAAGTGTACTATGCCTTCTGGGAATTCCTGGGGTGGTATATCTTTGTATTAAAAAAACAAATTAGTTGGAATTTGTTTTTTTATTAAGGAAGCTGAGTAGCCAATAAGAAGATACATAAAGTTTCACACTTATCTCTGATTTTAAAAATGGGGATGCCATCTTTAAAATGCTGAAGGAATCCACAATATGAATAAGTGGATAATCACATTTGTGTAGTTTGGTGCTCCGAGCATTCTCTCTGGAAAGGTTGCCTTGTGTGTTCTAAAATTTTTAACAGTTTCTTTGTGTATGAATGCCATTTTGTCTAACAGCTTATTAAACATATTGTCTTTTAGTAGGATTTGGCTTTTATTAGGATCTTTATCAACTAATATTAATTCCTGTCTCGTAGGAACATATTAATTTTCCGTACATAGAATTTCCAGTCTAACACTTGTGCCTCGTTCTGTTTGTTAGTATTTTTATGATGAGTATGTATTTACTGTGTTTTTAAGACCAACCACAGAACATACAACTCAAACGGTAATATGTTCATTGCCAGTGGTTTCGCATCATAGTTGACTTTCGAAACCTTAAAACGAAATCCATTAACTTTATCTATGGGAAGATAACTTATTTTAATTATAATATTATGCAAGAATTCGAGATACAGAATTCGTTTAGGTGAAACTGCCGAATTACACATCGACTGACATTAAATTTGTCTTCCGTTCATCCATTCAGTGGCGATCCGATAGATTTACTAAGGGTAAAGCTATCCCTGAGGGTAATTTGGATGAATAATAGTTCCTATATTTTCAATACTTATGTTAATATAACACATGTTACATTTTTACTACATTTTCTGAATTGAATACTCCACTAGCGCTAATACTTCTTTGAGCTATATATGCAAGCCAATGCGCCATGGAAGGAAGTTTTAATGTTTATGTGTCTCTTCAATTTTCGTTTTAATCAAAATAAATTAAATATTGGTTAAAATTTCTTCTGTTCAAATAGACAAAGGGGGGAGGTATACCAAATCCTTCCTAATGTAGAAATTTTATAACTTATATATTTTTCCTTCTGGCTACAAAAAGAAGAAAAAATAAGATACTCGTGTAACTTACCTCAAGACGTTTTGGATAACTCGCAAAAAATTGAACTGCATATAAATATTGCCACTCTACTCAATACGTACTTATAACGTTCACTCAGGAGAGTGGCCTCAGCTCATAGAGTCATCCCTAAAAGAAGCAAATTTGAATTAATTTATCCTTTCTTGAATAGAATGAGTTCATTTGTACTATGAAAAATAAACATTTAAATACCTATTATTTTGAACAAAAAAGTTATAAAATTGATATTCGAAAATATGTTTCTTTTTATATTTTTAAAATTTGGCTACGAAATTACAAATATTTCCCTCTTTGAGAAATACTGGATCTACAATCAAGTATACTGCTAGGTAAATTCTTCTTCTTATTATTATTATTGTTATTATTATATTCAATTAAAAGTGTCCACAGTAAAAACATGAAATACAAATTATGAAATCTTTGACCCAACAAAATGTGTTCAAACTTATCCAAAACCCAGTAATCGACTTAATATCGTAGTAAAATGCGAGATGTCCCTAAAAATGCAGTCCTGGACTTCAGATGGTGGTACATCTGGGTCACATTTTACAGATATTTTATAAATTTATTGGAATTGCCCCTAGCGCTCCTGTAACAATTCAAACCATCGTTGCTTTTCTCCTTCAAAATCGATGAATTTCAATGTCCAGTTACTATACTTATCAATTCTTCTTCACTTTTTCTTCTAGTCTTGGATCTGCAGGTACCACATCAGTAACCCCCCTCCCCCCATGTTGTTGTTCGAGAACAGTGCTATTTGGCAAATTACGTTCACGATGTCTATCGGTCTGTTATACTGTATATCCATAACTTTTTCAACTGCCTATTTCCAATTGATTATGCGAATTGGGAAACCATATTTCCTGCACAGCTTTTGATGCCCGATCATCCCTTTGTTTATAGAGTGTATGGGCAATAATGCTGCAAGAAATAATTAGTTGGTCCACAGTCTCTTCATCTCTGCACAGGCGGCATTTTGATATCGTTAGCGATCTTTTCAATCTTCGTTTCTGTTGCATTCGCTTGCAGTGTTTGTTCTTGTAGGAAGCATCAAACATTCTGTCTCTTTCTTGATGCTGCCCTGCTGAGGCGATTGCCAAGTTAAGCGACTGTCAACTTTCTCGTCAATATTTTTTTCAAATATTGACCATTCAGTGCTTTATTTTTCCAACCTTCCGATCATTTTGCTATTTCTTTTTCCTTGCTCTGCCTTTTTGAATCTTCTAATTCACCAATTTTTCTTTGTAAACTACAATTAAAATATTTTCCGTGCTTTCCTTCATGTAATCATTCAACGCTCGCTTTTCTTCTATTACTGTTTGATTCACTTGAAAAAGACCACGTATAATGGATAGACATCATTGGTGGGTGCAAAACATGATTTACTGTCATTCATTATCTGGTTTTACAATCAAACTCATCAAAACCTTATGAGATGATAATATATCATCCACCAACTTCTGGAGATCTCCTTTTTTTGCTATACCACGGATATTTACAGAGGAAGAGTTCCTGACTCTTAGCATAAGTCGATTGTCAGTGCTAGTCAGCAAAGTTAGCTGTCTTTAAAACATTACTTCAGTCCAACCTAGAGAGTAAAGAGAAGAACATATCGGACAAAATGACCCCAGCCAAAAAACTGCATAACATATAAGTATAATAATCACTACAGAACAGCCATCCGAAACTTCTACATACCAGATATGATAAACAAACTGCCATTCGAGGACAGAAACCTAGGGGACCAGAAATAGCCGAAGCAGGTGTTATAAAAATATTATAAAAATACTATAGCGAGACTGAAAATTAGAGGGAAATTACTAACTATTTCTCTTTCCCTCACACACACACAAACATATAACAAACTCTCTCGAACACCATGAAAAGGACACACAGATATGTCATATCAAGCACTGTTAATACCCGTGTACTCTCCTTTATACGCTAACTAGAAAAATGTTTGTGTGTGTGTGTGTGTGTGTGTGTGTGTGTGTGTGTGTGTGTGTGTGTGTGTGTGTGTGTGTGTGTGTGTGTGTGTGTGTGTGTGTGTGTGTGTGTGTGTGTGTGTGTGTGTGTGTGTGTGTGTGTGTGTATGTGTTTCCAAGTACATACCTATAAATAGTTAAATCAAAATCTGACTTGCGACGGGTATTGAAACAAATCCACCGGCATCTATTATCATCTTCAGATAAACTTCAGAGAAGATTCGAGGAAGAAAGCAGAAAAGCCACAAAACAAACACAATTATTATTATTATTATTAGTAGTAGTAGTAGTAGTATTGTTTCACAAAAACTGATTTTAAAAAGTGAAATGAATGCATTATTGATTCCCTGATGATAACAAAAAATAAACTGTAAACATAATTTGTAAATTAAAATGAACTTCCGATTGAAATATAAATGTAAATTACAAAATTCAGAAAAGGATTCTGTGTATATTTGTATAAAATTATTCCACACCCAATATCGTTAATATGAAATATATCTTTCTATTAACACATTAAATGAATCATTGTAAATATATATGGGAAAAATCTGCAATTCATTGTTAGTATTATTATTTACACACATATAAATAAAATATTCACTTGACATTAAGTACTAAATAATTGTATTAAAAATATACTAGTAAAACTTCAACTGTATCATCGTAAATCATCTGCATATGTCAAGATGATAATAAACGTTGTAATAAAATACAGTTATTATTATTATTATTATTATTGTTATTGGAATTGGAGGTCGTCTACTCCAGTGGTAGCATACACGAAAAACAGAAAGCACATCACATGTATAGGATCAGCACACAGCAAAGAGGTACATGTAACCTGTGGAGTACCGCAAGGAGCTGTCCTATCTCCCATTCTATTTAACATATACACACACGACATAAGCCAACTCCCCCTAGAAAGTAAAATCTTCCATTATGCAGACGACACGGCCATAGTATCCATTCACAACAATGCAAATATCGCTTACAAAAATATGCAACACGACATCAATCAAATCACTAACTGGTTAACCGAAAACGGCATATATATAAACCCTGGAAAAACAAAGCTAATGATATTCAAAAACCCCCAAACCCTGCCCATAGAAACTAAATATCTCACTATCAAACATTCATCCTCCTATACACAAAGTGCAGAACCTAAAATCACAACCATCACACAGGTGAAAACAACACGCTATCTTGGACTTCACTTCGATGCTGATCAAAGTTGGAATAGCCATACAAACTACCTACATACCAAGCTTAGGATAATAGCAAGCAAACTATACAGATTAAAAGACATTGCCCCAACCCACATAAAAATTCTAATCTATAAAGCATTATGTGAAAACATTTTAAGATATGCAATCACATCATACGCATTCTGCGCAGACTACAGACTTAACAGGCTACAATGGTCGCAAGATAAAATGATAAAACTGATATTCTGGGAACAACCCACTCTTATGCAGGAAGCATGGACAAAACACAAAATATTTAAGGTGAAACACTTACGCCACTACACAGTCATGTTAAAACACTACTACAGCCCAACATATAGAGTAACCAGAACAACATATCAAATAACAAGGCCACAGTCAACAAACTACATAACTTATAAGTACAACAATCATCACAGCAAAGCCACCCGAAACTTCTACATACCTGACATGATAAACAAACTGCCGTTCGACAACAGAAACCTAGGAACGTACAGAGAGCTGAAACAGGCACTATATAAATATTATAGCGAGAATGAAAATTAGGGCAATTCCTGTCGCCCTCTCCCCCACCACACATGCACACACAAACCTATGACAACCCCCCCTCTCAAAAACTATCACTACAAGAACACAAAGAAACAAACACACCACGTCTAAATCCAACCCTATTTGCACAAAAATAAAAAAATAAAAAATAAATAAAAAAAAAAAAAAAGTTAAACTGTAATAGCAGTCGAAGTCTTTCAAGCACATACCAACAAACAGTAAAATCAACACCTAGCTTGTGACCAGTATAGGAACACAACCATGAAACCACCACCCTCTGTCATCTATTATCTTCCTCAGATAAGCTCTGCTAAGCTTCGAGGAAGAAAATTACTAACTTACAACAATCTGTTATACACACTTGTAATGCATTATAAATATTATATATATATAATTACTACAGCAACTATGTATGCAATTCATCTGAGACATAAAAATAAAAATTTACTATTATACTCAAGATAACCATTGTAAATATGTATGTGTAAATATTTTAGCAGTGAACAAAAATATTATTTATTTTAAAAAAAATTATTATAATTTAAAAATATTAATAACTCGCCAGTATTTGTTTTTCACAATTGTAATGTATTATAAATATTATGTATATATATATATATATATATATATATATATATATATATATATATATAGAGAGAGAGAGAGAGAGAGAGAGAGAGAGAGAGAGAGAGACATAATAAAATGCTTTAAAAAAATTATTATTATTAAGAAAGACTTCAGAGAGTCAGGGACTCATCGAGGGAGGCCATATACTACACGCACGGCTATCATACTTATACTTGAATTCATTCACAGTACTTGCACTCACAACATCTAATTGCATTCCATTCAAAAAATGCACCACCATATTAGAGGAAAATTTAGCCATCACCCCATTCTTAGCGGCATTCATTATAAACTTCCAAGAATGCCCTCGTGCCCTTTCCTCACACTCAATATTTTGAATAATTCCATCAACTGAAATGCTGTACACCGTGTCAGAAGTTTTTAAGTCTCAATCATATTACTCCTCTTTCCCCTGTTTGCAAGTGTTCGCAGTCTACAAATTCTTGATATGACTTCATAATTAGTATTCCACAATCCAAATATCATTTAACACTCTCCTTTGCACTCTCTCTCTCCAATACATCAGAATCACAAAGTAAACCAGGAGACCAGACCTGCGCAACATAGTTTTATCACCGTCTTGTAAAGAGACAAAATGACATCCTTATCTGTACATTTGAACGTACGTTTCAGCATTGCAAATATCTTTGCAGTTGTATTTGCACACTTTGCTACATGGCCCCTGAACTTCAACTTCCTATTTGCTATCACTCCAAGATCCCTAGCTTAATATTTTCTAATTACGTAATCACACCAATATAATACAACATCGAATATTTATTCATGCCTAAGTGAATGATTACATTTATTCACATTGAACTGACATTCATTTTCCAATGCCCACAATTCCAGCCTATTGAAATCATTCTGCATGTACTGCATATCAGCAGCATTCACGATTACCGTACCTATCTTTGAATCATCAGCAAATAGCTGATTGTTGCTTGTCAAACCCTTCCCAAAATCATTAATGTACAGATTGATATAACAGTGGACCAAGCACTGATTCCTTTGGTACACCACTGTTATACAACATTTTGATATTTCAGTAAACCTCTTATCCACACTAATATTCAATAATCCAAACCCATATTCTCCAATTTATGCAACAGTATACCCAGCTGTATTCTGCCAAAGGCCTCAGCAAAATCCAGAATTGTCATTCTGTAGCTATTCCCATTTTCTAGTGCAATGGAAACGTGGAATGTGTGCGAGTTGCAAAAACATTATTTTACCCTTAGTAAACCTCTACTGCTCTTTGCAACGTAAAGCTTCACTCAGCCGAATTATGAGTGTGAGTCATAACCATCTTTTTTTCAAACTCTTCACCACTTCCCTTGAGATACTAATTGGTCGATAGTTGGATACGTTGGTCTTGAACCCCCCCTCCCCCTCCTTGCGCAATGAAATTTTCATACATTCTTTCCATTTATTCGGACACTTCCCTGTTCTAAGACTCATATTAAACAGCCTGGTCGAAAGAATATTCAGTTCAGCTAAAGACTTTTAACAAACATGCTGATATTCCATCAGTGCCAGTTTCTTCAACAGCTCTAATACTCTAATACCTCATGCTTCATAGACCTGGGTATCTTAATCCAGTGAAGAGATAGTGAGCCAAGTTTACCGTGCACAAGTTTGATAGGTTTTTAACAAATGGGTGCTCATCAGTTGAACAACCTCTTCTGTATCTAGTACCATCACTCAGTTTGCCTTATGAATATTTCGTTTCGCCTCATCTTTTCTATTTGGTAACATTTCTCCATCACTAATAACCGATCCACCAGGTCTGCAACAACACTATCTATGCAATTGGTCTTGTTAGATTCCACCTCACACCGGAGAGCTTCAAACTTAATGCTTCATGAAATACCGTTAGTAGTAGTACTACAAGCATAGGTCACAACTCTAATTGGATTAAAGTCATCCGATATCATTAGCAGCACGTCCCATCCTTTGCTATCCTTTCTCTCTTTCCTAAAAATTCTGTACCCTTTACATTCGATATCAATTCGTATGTCTGATTCTGATAGCCATTTCTCACTAAGGCCTACAATCTGAGGTCACAACATATTTACCATCACCAAGGCAACAAACTCTACCCCTTTGTTTGTGGTACTCCTAGCATTCGTGTGCAGTCATAGTAATCTATCTGCATTTCTTTGTGTTCTCTCGTCTGTAGTCTGCATGACACAGTTGGGTAACTTGCAGATCTCTATTCTTCTCTAGTGCCTCATATATGTAGACAACTTTGCATACGTTTGATGGATCCGAACGGGACGAACACAAAGTCGAAATCGTTGTCTCCTCGTCAAGATTTTCATGATAAAGCCCATTCCCGTAATTAACATAATTATACAATATTGTTGCTCTTGCATTTGCATTCTCACCATTCATCTCCTTTATAATTTAGTTTCCATGACTCTCTGTTAGGTTTTATACTAGTTTTTGTTTTTCAAGAATTCTTGAAAAAACTGGCATCTATTCCTTCTACACAGCGTAAATATCGAATCATTCGCCATCACAGCCCTTCGTAATTGATTTTTATCCCCCCCCACCCCCCCCCCCCCCCACCCCCCCCCCCCCCCACCCCCCCCCCCCCCCACCCCCCCCCCCCCCCACCCCCCCCCCCCCCCACCCCCCCCCCCCCCCACCCCCCCCCCCCCCCACCCCCCCCCCCCCCCACCCCCCCCCCCCCCCACCCCCCCCCCCCCCCACCCCCCCCCCCCCCCACCCCCCCCCCCCCCCACCCCCCCCCCCCCCCACCCCCCCCCCCCCCCACCCCCCCCCCCCCCCACCCCCCCCCCCCCCCACCCCCCCCCCCCCCCACCCCCCCCCCCCCCCACCCCCCCCCCCCCCCACCCCCCCCCCCCCCCACCCCCCCCCCCCCCCACCCCCCCCCCCCCCCACCCCCCCCCCCCCCCACCCCCCCCCCCCCCCACCCCCCCCCCCCCCCACCCCCCCCCCCCCCCACCCCCCCCCCCCCCCACCCCCCCCCCCCCCCACCCCCCCCCCCCCCCACCCCCCCCCCCCCCCACCCCCCCCCCCACTATTTTACATGGAAATAACAACTATACCAACAAGCTGAAGAAACTGCAAGGGATCTACACTATCACGTAACGTATCAAAATTTATGTAGAGCATTTCGAATAAAAAAAATCTTTGTTTTCAGCTCACCGTGGTGAGTTAAAGCAATTCAAACTGATTACATTAAAAAGTGAGATCGAGAAGACTGAACTTTTTTGAACAAAATATTGACGAAGATACTTGTCAGACAATTTTTCATACCCTAAAAGATATGTATCAGCTGAAAACATTAGCAAAAGGAAAATTCGTCTTTTCAAGTTCTTAGAATATGTGTATGCTTTGGATGTGCGTAGGTCAAAAAATAATCACTTTTTTGTATTTTTATTCTATTATTTTTCTCACTATTCACATTGATTAAAATCAACGTGATCCGTTCATTTTAATTGATTTTTTCAAAATCTGAAATACTGATCTGTAAAATTTTGAGCAATAAGACAATTCTAAGAATCATCATTAGACTATCAGGTGAAAGGACGTGCTGTTGGAGAGCTCCTGAAAGACTTGAGAATTATTTTGATTTACTAAGTGATTTCGTATATTTAATTCTGCATGTTAGTATATTGCTGTAGCTTTTTAGCATAGTCATTGAAATATAGCATTTCGTAATATAATTGTAGAAATATTATTAGTTTTTCTAATCTTAAAAATGGCGCCGAAAACTCGTCGTAACAAGGCAGTGTGTAAATCTTGAGTTGTTGCTATTGAGAAGAGCGTTTGGTCTCATGAAGAAAAGTACTGCTACAGTAATGATGATAAATTATCTAAGGATAAGTTGACATTAAAAATATCTCGATTAAAGATATTATTAGAAAATTTACGGGAATTGGAAAAGGTGGAAAAACGTTTGACTAAACTTTGAAAGGATAAGAAAAAGAATGAGAACGAGGACAGGGGAAAATACTGAACTTGGTAATCAAAATATTAATAACAACAAGGTAAGGCAGCTACAATCTAAGACAAAGAGCTAATATGGTATAGTGACTCGATTTTTAAATTTGCGCTTGCTGAGGGAGTCACCACTTCTAGTTTCCCGGGAGCGAAAATTAAAAATATGACAAACGTAATTGGAAACCGAAAAATAAAAGTAAGAGATTCGGGTAGGTACAAATAATTTAAGTAGTGAAAAATACAGTATGAGACAAGATATGAAAGATCTATTAGAAGAAGCGAGAGAGAAATGTGAGAGAGAAAAACTTGTTGGATTACTACCCAGATATGACAGTACTGACTTAAGAAGGAGAGCGATGATAGCAAACCATTTCACGAGCAGGCTGTGCAGAAATACGGATGAGAATTTTTGATGTGTGCGGTGTGTTTGATAACAGAAAACACTTGCATAAGAAGGATGGTCTGTACTAGAATTCACTTGCCATCAGAAGCCTAGAGAAATTACTTCTTGGTATGAGATCTAAAGCAGAGAGTCATGGAAACTATATCATCAAGAAAGGAATGGGGCAAATATAGTAAAAGTTCATCTATTATATGCAAACATGATTAAGATATGAATATGTTCGAGCATGGTTATATATGTAGCGAAGGGTTTGGAAAATATGCTTTAGGTTCGGATGTTTTAAGTATGACTGGGCTGGAAAATTTGGGGTTGTAATTTACCATTTGTTAGGTGTTGCGTTCCGATACCAAATGGTTTATTTTTTCTATGTAGGTTGTCCGATTTAAAACAACAATGGCATTCCCTTTATCTGGTTTTGTGATAATAATGTCATGGTTATTTTTTAGGGATTTGAGGGCCAGTTTTTCCACTTGGTTTAGGTTGCTGTTTAATTTTTTGGTTGAATTTAATAAACAACCAGTTTTCTTCCGTATTTTGTCAGCTAAATTTGCGAGGAAGAATCTTAAACCTGTCTCGATATAATAAATTATATCAAGTTTATTTACTTACCTCGCCGCAATGGCCTAATTTAAATCTTTCTCTAGCAGCGAAAGTTCACCTTGGGTGAGATTGTAATCCGAGTGGTTGATAACCAGACAGTGGTCCGATGTTGGTTGGTTGCTCATAACTTCGTTTGTGCGTGATTGGTTTCCCCTTTCCTTATGGCGTCATAATTGCCTTCTGCATTCTTGTAGCTTTAATGCTTAAAACTTCGTTATTAATTGTTCTTTGTTTTTGAGTAATAGGTGCTTGGCTGAGGCGTCTGTGGTTTTTTCCAAAATATCCCAAATTTCTGGATTAACGTAACTGAACAGCTCAAATTTTAGTTTGGCTTGGGTAGATGCTAGGTTTTTATGTGCCACGTGGATCTCTTCCCTCAAAAACGGTTTTTCTAGCCTGGCATAGATACGGATCGATTTAGGTGATGTAAATTTCTTCTTTAGTTTAATGCAGGTGGGTATTAAGTTGCTGTTTCAAAAAGGCAAGTCGATTAATTAACATGGAACTACGTATCTTTAGCTTACCGTACCGGCTACACTGCTTGTGGGTCACATTTCCATGGATTATGATGACTCTTTCTTTTAAGGTTACACGGTGATCGGCTTTAATAAATATGAATTTAGGGACACAAAACACACGTGCTGAAAAGATTATTTTACTGATTATGAATAAAATAATTACTTGACGTTTAGACCCCTGTAATGAGGTCATCATCAGAAGGATACAAGTGTATAGGAACCAAGCTACATGCTGTTGCACTCTATAGGGGTAAATTAAATGTACTTTTTTTTTCCCTTTTTTTCTCCTGAACATCCAATAGCAACCTGTACTGTATAAATCCAGAAGATAATCGTAATATATTAATATGAACTCTACAATTACAGAAGAATCTTAGTACATGAGAACTTTAGCAGAGTTTATTGTAGTTTTCATTTATATTTTTTTTATTACTAGAAGTCAGGCTAAGGAAAAGATTAGTTAACAACGTAGATTTAATTTAACTGTATAGAGTGCAACAGCATGTAGTTTGGTTCCTATACACGTGTACCCTTCTGATGATGTCCTCAATACAGGAGTCGAAACGTCAAGTTTTTATTTTATTAATAATCAGTAAAATAATATTTTCAACGCATTTGTTTTGTGTCCATAAATTCATAAACATGAATGCTGATCACCATATAACCTTAATAGATAGAATTATTATTATTTCGATAACTACCGGAGAATTCTATGAAGCGTCTACTATTTGGGAATCATCATTATCATCACTCCTTGTCGATCCACTGCTGGATGGAGGCCTTTCCAAGATTACTGCAAAACTATCTTTCCATGGCTCTCCTTTTCCATGTCACTCCTGCAAATCTGATGATATCATCAATTCACCGTGATTTAGGTCGTCGTTGTGGTCGTTTTTCCTCTCGTGGAATCGAATCCATTACTTCTTTTGTCCATCGCAGATCTTGTCTTCGAGCAATATGCTCAGCTCATTGCCACTTCAGATGTTTCACTCTTCCTATGATGCCAGAGACTTTGGTTTGATTTCTTATCCTTGTATTCCTTTTGTAATCCAATCTTGTGATACCAAACATTCTTCTTTCCATAGTAATTCGTGATGTTCTTAATTTTTGAATTTCCTTTGCATTCTGTGTCCAGAATGGACACAGAATGCAAAGGAAATTCAAAAATATAAGATCAATAAATTGAATTTCCTTTGCATTCTGTGTCCATGTTTCACAGCCATATGTGAGTATAGGAACAATACACTGGTTAAGAACTTTTCTCTTCAGGTATAATGGTAGTTGGCTTTTGAATATCGAATGTAATTTTCCAAATTCTTACCACCCAAGAATCGTGTGCCTTTTAATTTCATCCATGATATTTTGTTCCATTGATATCTGTTTTCCTAAGTATATGTAATGATTTACTTGTTTAATTTCCTCATTATTGGTTTTGTTATTTCTGGTTGGACGTAGCTATTGAACATAACTTGGGTCTTCTTTAGCCTTATCTTTAGGCCAGCTGTTCTGCTAGCAATTTGGAGCTCATGGATACGACTCTGTAATTCATATGCAGTTCAAATAAAGATAAATATGTCATCTGCAAAGTGTAAATGGTTTAAATATCTTCTATTTATCTTCAGACCTTTCCTTTCCCAATCAAGAAATTTGAATATTTCTCCTAGGCACGCTGTAAATAATTTTGGAGATGTTATGTCACCATCTCTTATACCTGTCTGTATTCTCACAGTAGAGATGTATCCATTGAAATGAATTGCTGCTGTGTGCTTAACGCGCAACAAGCTACAGAACTTTCTTTTACTATAGAAGTGGAGCCATATTTGAGGCAAGTTGATCACAGGCTTCCTGCTCTCCAAACTTCCATACCGGTTCTTTCCTACCTCGACATAACTCTCACTTCTGTCTAAAGGCAGAGTCCCTCGATTTTTGTTATCAACCTTCCTAGGAGATGTATTACACCTTGAGTAATGTCACATGCGAACTTATTTTTTACTAGAAAGTCGATTCCGAATATTAATATAACGTGTGGGAGAGAAATTCTGGGCAGGCTTAAAAATTAATGCCTAACACACCTCTGAAATTCAAGTAGTATATCTTTAAAGATAATGACTTGGTCACATGGATATTCGAAACCGACACTCCAGACAACTTCACAAATCTACTGAAATAGGAGACATAATTCCTCACATAGGACCTTATCCTCTTAAAGTAATCTCCAGTAATAATAGAGGCCTGGGAACCTGTGCCCAGAAGAGCATCGCAGTGCTTTCCACAGACTATCCCTTTAACTATTAATTCTGCAGACTAGTCTTGGGTTCTTTGATCTCCCTCCCAAGCATTGTTGGAATACATGATGGATCTTGATTTCTCATCATAACCTCTACCTGATTTTCGTTTGCTGTTGAAACAATTTCGAGCAAAATGCCCAAGCTTGCCGCAACTGAAATATTTAGGAGACGCTCTTTTCTCATCTCTTTCACTATATCTCTCCGGTATCAAAAGAAAGCCTGAAGCATCCCTACTTGTTACTTCTGCCAGTTTATTCATAACAGCGTCCAGCCGATCTCGCAATGGTTGCTGTAGGTCTTCCAACTATAGTTGGATTATCTTAGTAGTCCTATCGACTTGAGATACGGGTGGTTCCGAGGTTTTCATTTACACCGTCGCTAGCTGATTCAAAACAGCATCTAGGCGATCCATGACTGGCTGTTGAAGAGGCTCGACCTCTCTTTTGATCATCAACTGGAACTCCTTCGTGTCAGGAACACCATCTGTTCGTTGATTGGGGTTGACTGAACCTTCGTACTTGTCAAGGGTCTTATGTTTCTCCTTTCTCTCGTGAAATTCCTTCTCAGGTTTAGGATTGCTAATTGAATCATTCTCCTTTATGATGACGTTTACATAGCTAGCAGCAGCTGCGGGTCTAATGTCTCCAAGCATTTGCTCCTTTTCTCTCACGACACTGAGACATTCACTGATATTTGTTACTTTCTTTTTGTAGGCAGTTTCTCTGAGTTTTTGCTTTATTCCCAATATGAACTGGTGAAAGTTTACCCAATCTAAATGGGGTTTATCTTCACTTAAAATATTCAGGGTGTTAGCAAGGTTCAACGATCTACTGTAAAAATCTATCACGTTCTCTCCCTGTCCTTTTTATGATTCTTTGCAATTTCCACAAATTTGGTCCTATGCTTCTTAATTTAGAGAATTGGGAAATGATGATTTCTTCGAATTTTACATAGTCCAACTTATCTTTCAGGATGGGAGAAGAGTAAATGAAGTTCTTAGACTTCTCCACTAGGATGCTGTGCAGGAGGACTAAGAGCTGGAAATCAGTCCACCTGCCTGCTTTTCTCAACTCTTCGACGTAGCTAAAAAAAGCTAAGACATCGTCAATTTCCTCACCAGAGTACTGCAGAATAACTTGTTGAGGACTGATGCTCAACAAAAAGTCACAATCCTCCATCCCTGAGCTTGAAGGTTGATTCATGCTTGTATATAAGTTTTCAAATATAGTAATATCTCACACAAGTACTGCTAATTCTAAATTTCTTACAAAGAAAAACCACCTGTTCACAAGTCAAAACCTACTCACCTTAATTCACAGTTTTGATTAATTAATTGTGAGAATTAAATCCTGTCAACTGCACCATTATGTTATATCATAGTATGTCATGCCTAATTGTCCTTTATAAATCTTATCTATAGTTCTCAAGTTTTTTGATTAATTGTTCGGCTGCTCCTATTCCGGCCGCTAATTTACAATGCTTAGTCCTAGTTAGAGCCGATTTTCATAATGGATCTTTCTCTCTGATGGATCACGTGCAGACAAAGAGAAATGCTTTGGGCGAGAGCCAAATTTTATATTGTTGCAGTTCTGAAGTTAGCTCTTTTCGGAATCAAGAAAAATTTATTTGTTAGTACAGATGTGCCAAATTGATTCCTATACAAAATATTATTCCTGTCAGAGAGTTAACACGCAGATAATCACAGAATTAGAATCTATTATTTTATAAACCTTATTAGTTTATTCCTTAAACAGCAGTCGTAACTGAATCTCTTTCCTCCGCACTTGAATTAACACAGGTTCTAATTATAGCAAGTGGTACATTGGCGTGAGAAGTCAGGAAGTTTCTTAGGTATAGAAAACAAAAAATTATTATACACTAAAGTATTCTAGTATTTCCCAGATTAGAGTACAATATACCAAAATTCTATCATGGGCATAATTCATTAACAATGAACTTCTGGAAATGCAACATCTAGCCACAAAGTAAAACACTATTGTCCAGTCAGTAATAAAAAGATTCTATCACATACATGGTTAGCATTTTCACTCGCTCTGGTCCTGCTCTCAGTACAAAAGAGAATAAAAGTTTCTACGTTACTGACCCACGTGTGCATATCATCAATCTTTGCTGATTCCCTTCGGTTAGGTTCCTAGGTCTGCAATATGTAATTTTCTCCGACCTCCTACCACCAGTGGTTTTCGATCACGAACCACAACTGTTACTAAAACCTTAGCGACACCGCTTCGACAGATAGGTACACAAGGCTCTGCATAAAGTTGCGGTCTCCGCTGGTTGCATGCTGTGCCTCTGCTATGCTTAAAACGGATCGCTACCTAACTTTGTAGCCGTCGTTAACCATCCTTCTAGTCGTCGCCACGAACTGCTTCCATCGGAACCCAAAACTGAGGGAGAGAGACACTACAAAGGACAGAGGACTAAGAGAAGGCTACTTTCGCTGCAAAATCCTTATCCTTGTACACTCTCCCAACTACCTCACTGATTGCTCATGACACCTAACTCTTTTTTGAACTCTCCTACGTTTCTCCCCGATATGCTCCCCATTACGTGTGTACCGTACACGTGTCTCGGACTTCGCATTGCGATGCCCCGGGATTATGATCAAAAGCCGCTTAGGCTAAGGTGGTTATGGCTTAAAATTTCCCATTCTAAAGTAACTTTCTTTAAGACCTTTTAAATTCTGGTATGTTATTTATAAGACAGTTTATAGTTTATCACTTACAAAATTCCGCTAATAAAATATTAATTCATTAAAGGTTTCACTTACACCTATATACAAGCATTCTCTTTTTATAGAGTTTTTTCATCCTAGTTAAATCCCGAATGATATGCTCAATAACAAATTTAACCTTTCATTCCAGATTTAACACTCCTCTGTTATCTCTCATACCATATTCAAAATTTCCAATTGAACTTTCATCTGAATGTTGAATACCAATTCTAGCATTAAAGTCTCCCATTGTAATTCTGAAATGATGTTTTCCCTTTATTGTAGAGTTGGGATACATTATGATAGAAGGCTTCAATTTCTACGTCAGTATATGATTATTGTTAGTCATAGATTTGAAAGATCTTAAGAGTGTATGTTTTCGAGATTAGATTTGAACAACAATATTTACTATTCGATCGGATATACTGTCAAATTCTATTATGTTGTTCTTCAGTTTTTTTGTTGATAAAGAATCGAACTACACGGATTCTTTCCTTATCTTGGCCTCTGTAATACAATATGTCTCCATTTTTAATCGAAAAATTTCTTCACCATTACATCTAACTTCGCGCAGTCCACGAATATCCCATTTTAGTCGCTTTAGCTCTTCAGTTAGTTCAGTTAGCCGTGCTTCACTGCTCAGAGTCTTACAGTTTAATGTTTCAAGATCTATTTTCCAATGGCAGCATGATCTGGTTACCTGGGGATTCTCAGCACCCCCTGCCTTCTTTTTTAACTGCCTGCTGCCATAGGAAGTAACAATCCGGCATCCGGGGAATCAGGGCCATTTTATTTCTGTCCGAGTCATCTTGGAAGGTGAGGCCATAAATTCACCACGCTCTTCAAGGGGAGGTTGGTGAATGGTGATATTTTCACATGGATCGCCACTCCCAAAAAAACTGTTTGGAAATATTACTCGTAAATTCAGAATTACTTTTTCAAACGGAGTGCTAACATTTTCAATCATGTCAGCGGTTTATTTCTATTCCAATTTAGTTATGTTTTTCACTTTTCAAAATATCAAATTTTCAAATCTTTGACTATTAATAGACAATCTATTAATGACTGTTTTTTCGACCATTATATATAGTGTAAGATGAAATGAAATTTGGTTTAATAGGTCAAATATTTTGATACAAACTATTATCCTATTAGTTTCGCCAAGTTAACTGGTGGCTTCCTCTGGGCCAGATAAATCTACACTTAACAGCTTAAATAACAAAAATGAGCTTAAGTCACAAATTAATGCATAACTAGTGGATGAAAAATATCTAATTCTTAGGAATCGTTACACAAACGCGTGGAGCGTGGATGTTAGCACTTAGTCAATCATTGTTATGCAGCTGCGTTCTGTAATTGGCTGCGAAGTTGAACGCTGATGTTTTGAGAGATCTTATGAGTGATTTTCAGCTATCACAAAGAATCATCCCTTAATTTCTGTCGAGGATGCTTTTTGATAACTATTCGGATAATTACTGCGGCTTCTTTTATGTTGGGGGAGCTGTAGTCCTCTTCTATATATGGCATAGAAATTTTATCCCAAAAAATGTTGTGGTTTAGTGTTGGAAAAATGGAAAGTTTAATCAGAATTTTCCTTTCTGTTGTTATTTACATCTAAGCTGTGCTACTTTTGTCTTATTTCAATCCTTCTGGAAATTCGTCCGATTATTCAGGCCGCAAGAACAAGGAATGTCTTAAACTCCATTGTTTGCTAATGTTTGGAGAATAAAATCTGTTAATACTCTATTGGTCACCCAAAGACAGGAATTCTCTCAATAAACACTCTGGAGGTTATAGCATTCCTTATTATTGCGGCCTGAATTATACTGAACAAACTTCTAGATATCTAGAAATAAGGCAAAAGGAGCAAATGGGAGACATAAACAACAACAACAACAACAGAGCAGACAATTCTGGTTTAGCTTTCCATTTTTCCAACACTGACCATCACCACATTGTATGGGATAAAAGTACTATGCCTACATAGAAGAGGACTATCCGCAAGATAAAAGAAGCCTCAGTAGTTATCAGCTCAAAAAGTACCTTGAACAGAAACCAATGGATGATTCTTTGTGATAGCTGGAAATCACTCATAAGATCTCTCTAAACATCAGAGTTCAACTTCGCAGCCAATTATAGGACGCACCTGCTTAAGGATGATTGACCAAGTGCTAACATCCACGCTTCACATGTTTATTGTAACGATTCCTATGAAGTTGATATTTTTCATCCTTCAGGTATGTATTAATTTGTAACATAAACTCGTTTCTGTAGCTGTTATGTGTAAATTTATCTAGCCCAGAAGAAACACCAGTTAAGGCAGCGAAACTAGTCAGCTAATAGTTTGAATCAAAATCTCCTACCTATTAAACCCAATTGTATATCATGTTATGTAAGTTCTATTAATATGTGTTATTAATATTTATATATATATTTATATCTGCTGGTAACCCCCAACAGAATGGAAAAATGCAATTGTGATTCCTATCTTTAAAAAATGTGATAGAGATGACCTTGAAAACTAAATAGGTATAAGCATACTAAATTCCTGTTACAAAATATATAGTAGAATTTTAAATAGCAAACGAATGAAATATTCCGAAAACTTTATTTTAGAAGTTCGAAATGGGTTTAGAAAAGGACGATCATGTATAGCCCCAGCCTTTTGCCTAAAGGTAATAATAAAGAAAAGAAGAGAATACAATTTAGAAATAAATGTCGCATTTATTGACTTTGAAAAAGCATTTGACAAAGTTAAAAGATTTAACATATTAAATGAAAGACAAATACCAAATAATATCCTAAAAGTTATCATACGTATATATGAAATTAATTAAATACAAATAAGACTAAATCATGAGCTATCATATACGAGAGAGATAAACCAAGGGAACCGACAGGGATATCCCCCTCTCAGAAACACTTTTTAATATTTACCTAAATGAAATAATAATAAAACGGAATAAAAATTTCCATCAAGGTACCAAAACTTTCTCCTACTGTGAACTTAAACACTCTGCTTTTTGCCAACAACCAAATAATAATTACAAATTCTGAAGATAACTTTACAGAAATCTATTTTAGATCTAAATGATATTGCTAATGATTATGGTATGATAATATCAACAGAAAAATAATCAACTATGGCCTTTAAAGGACAAGATCCAGCAAGAACTAAGATAGTAATAGATGACAAGATCTTAGAACAGGTGAATTCATTTAACTACCTAGGAGGTATGATCACATATGAAAATGAAAAAGATATAAATGCAAAAATTGCAAAATATGTAAAAATAACAGGTGTAATTAACTCTATATTTAAACCAAACTTAGTTCAAAAGCAAACCATACTAAAAGTATACAATACATTAGCCCTACCAGTCTTATTGTATGGAAGTGAAATCTGGGCAATAAAATAAAAAGATAAACAAATATTAATAACAGCAGAAATGAAGTTTATGAGAAAAACTGCAAAGTATACTGTATTTGATCTCAAAAGAAATGAAGAAATTATAAAAGAATTAAACCAAGAACCAGTAATAGAAAAAATTAAAAAAATATAAACGTAAATGGATGGAACACGTTCAAAGAATGATGAAAATAGAAAGATTAATAAAACAAGCCTTAAAGTTCAGCCATTAGGAAAACAAAAACACCGGCGTTCTCTTAAACGATTCAACGATGACTTCTAATGCAGAAACAGGCCACGCTAGGCCTAAATCCTTGATATGCATGATGATGATGATGATGATTAATATGTGATGGAAACTCATTATAGTATATCTTCCTCTTTAGAAACGATTTGCTTTTCCTACATTGATATGGCTGACTTAAAATATTAGTAAATAATAGAACACTTACTTCTGTAAATACAATGTTCAATCTGCTGTTATTCAAATTGATACACATGTAGAACATAGATGACTTTACTGAACGGAAATTGCTTGCGATGTATTCCTCTCTGTCAATGTTCATTGTTCTCGAAGGAAAACATGGCCTTTTAAATTTTATGATATATTTAATTTCTCTAAATGGTTTGAGCTGTCATTATTTTCATCCAATGGGAGACAATTATGTTTTAATCCCTGTAACAATAAAATGATATACAGAGTAACATCAAATATCAGTTACACCAACACATTTCACATCATTTAAAATTTGTAATACCTGATTAATTAGGTCATCATAGAAACACTGCACGTTCTGTTGATGACCCATAATAAAGGTGAGCTCAGGGAATTAATAGTCGAAATTGGTTGAATTTTATATTGAATAGAATATTGTTTGGTGTAATTTTGTGTCTTCAATGGTTTTGAATTTGAACTCTCAGATTTAACAAGTTAATCTTAAATAAATAAGTTTATTCCTTTATGAATAAGGAATATATCTCACTGGGAATTAGAAACATAATAATATAAGAAGGCATCTTATCACGGACCTTGTTAGTTTTAAATAAATTAACACAAACATCAAAAGAAAGCGAAAGCAGATTTTATTCATAAGCAATGGTACACAATATGAGTCCTGTCGTTTCTTTATGAACAAGAACAGTGTCTTTCAGACGGATGAATACTGTTTTAATATTCGCCCCCCTCCCTTGAGAGAAATGAATAAGAAATTACTCAGTACCAATAAAGTCATAGGAAGTATTGTTTAATATAAACCTTAGTTGAAACAAATAATAAAAAATATTCTATTATGCCATTACCACGAGCCTTCTGCTTGGCCTATGTAAATAATAATAATAATTCTAACACACTTTCATTCCAGAGTGGAGGGAGTGAACCAAGGAGATGGAATTCTTTCAGTCTTCATTCTGTGGCATTATCATCATGCCATGACACCTCCAGGGAGTCTATGAACTCATCGATGGGGGGCACCTACTCTACTACTCTGTCCACCACTCAATTCCAGCAACTACACCAATGTCATCTACCGCTCGCTGCCACCGCTAGTATTTTCACAGACAATCACAATCATCCATGCCCACAGCGGGATTCGTACCAGCGGTCTTTTGAAAACTGCCCTCCATCTTGTGCTACTATTAAAAACTTGAATTATTTTTGACATACTGTCAATTCTAAGGTAGACTTACAGTAAGCAATCTGAATCTAAACTGTGAATATGAGCTATGTAAATATAAACTCTATTGTTCTTCATGGATAAACGTTACTTGCTTGCTCAATAGAACTCGTGATCCTAGTGAAATACAGTATATATCCATAAAACGTTCCTGTTGTAAGACACGAGAATCAATGTCTTACAAGGAACTTGAATTTGCTGCACTGACGTCATGAATATTATGAGATAGTGGGGCAATATTATTTCAGACTAGACGATTTTAAGCTACATAAACTTTTATTACCTCACACAAGAAAGCTAATATAACGAAGCACTACCACATTGCTTCACGGCGAACATGCACAATGCGGCTTGCGCACGAGGGTGTCCGTTGACTTTTTTCCAAGTACTCTATATTCATTTAATCAAGTCACACTACACAACCTCCCTTCTCATCAAATCTGAAATATCATCTTCGTATTCTACCTATTTCTCCCCTCACACTTTTTTTGCAGCAGAATCTCTAAAATTGAATTCAGATATTTTGCTACCTGGTTTCTTTGACATGATTCATACGAACTATGATTACTATGATTATCCTACGACTTACATTGTGTCCTCTTTTCAATACGAAGCAATTGTTCCATTAGGCAGGCACTAAACTAACCCTCTACTCTACACTAAGAGAAGTATTGAATCTTCAAAGGTTATCTCCATCGTAGCTCATTTTTCTTCTCTTACGTTGTCATCCCAACTCTGTAGCCTCATATATACTCTCTCTCTCTCCTCTCTCTCTCTCTCTCTCTCTCTCTCTCTCTCTCTCTCTCTCTCTCTCTCTCTCTCTCTCTCTCTCTCTCTCTCTTCTCTTTGTCTAGCAATTCTATCCCCTTTCAATCTTCGCTTCATCTACATATCACGACACTTTCTTGGGTCCTCTTTTCCTCACTTCCCCTTGCTCTCTAATTCTCATGAATTTTTTCACTTCCAATTTTATCAGCTAATTTCCAGTATTTAATCTTCCAATTCACCATACTCAGTTCAGTATGGTGAGCTTTCATAACCTATTCTGCTCAACTTTAACTTCTTTACATGCAATCTACAGAAAGCAACAGGAGTAACTATAATCACAGGAATTCAGATCACCACAAAAGTTTCAGGATCAATATTAGTACTGTGTGGAGAGATGGTGAATAGTACCATCCTGCTATCAAGCTAGTTTGTGGAAGTAAGATTAGAAGCTGTGGTCTTCCGTGATCAAGTACCACTGTCTCCTTCCAAATACTTAATAGTGTAATTTGCATAAATAATGTAACTAATCGAATGGACGTGCATATAATCTTGATCTCAGAACCAGTATCGTCAAATGAACGGCAAAATAGAGGGGGTCATTTTCACATTTGTTCTTTAATTATGACTGAATATGGGTGATTCAGACAGCATACCACAAGGAAATCTTCACGAGATTCTAATGCTGTGAGGTGAAGATTTTTGATGGTGTGTGTGTGTGTGTGTGTGTGTGGGTGGGCGCGCGAAACTTTATAATTGTATAGCTTTAGAGTTTCTCAATGTTTATTTCAGTGTCTTTTATTATCTTTCTATGTTCTTCACGCCTGATGAAGTCAATCCTACGAAACATGTTGCGTTTTCAAATAAATCTCAATTTGTTATAATTTTCGGGTTTATAGTCAGTTTATATTAAAAATGAACATATCCCAACCCTGAATTAATAGTAGTAGTCATCACTTCCCCTCTGACGAGGGTAATTGTGCACTTTCGAAAGCATATCAGAAGACACTCAGCAGCATTGGAAGTAATATCAATAGACTTATCTTCTTGAAAAGATGTAAGTTTTCTTTAATTATTCCAAAGTTCCTACAATTTAAAGAAATCATTACTACAGAAAGAGCGCACCAAATTTACACTGAAGATAAATTAGATCTTTTCACGGAGAGGATTTGAGATACAAAACGCAATTTATCTTTGCTTTTCACAGAGAAATCATCATTAGAAAACCAATTAGCAGCCTGCTTAGACCTTGATTCTTGGAATTACATTAAAGTATTAAGTACACACCGCGCATTACGATATCAAAACTGAAACAAACAAAAACTAATCAGAAAGCTCAACATACTGAAGTCAAGACAAGAAAGGTCTACTCTAAATAATTGTCATAATAGACTTAAAAATTTGGTGATTAACAAATCGTCTTATGTGCTAAGTCCCGATGAAGAGAAAATTCTCGAAAAAGGTCTAAATTTTGTATGCATTCCTAAAGAACTACTTTTAACTAAGATGGAGAAAGCAGCTTCGCTACTTCCTACCGCAGACGCGAGTTTACTTCGCATAGAAGCAATTCTTGCAATCAACAACGCAAAACCTCCTTCTGATAATATATCCCCTGGTGAGAGACTTGCAATTAAAAATCCACGGATTAACAAGCACATCGTAATCTTAAAAGCTGATAAGGGGAATGCAACTAGTTCTAGATAAAACAGACTACCGAGAAAAAATCTTAACATTGTTAGAGTCAGATAGTTACTCGGAAATTGAGAGGGATCCAACAAGATAAATACACAATAGAACCAATAATCTCCTACAAAAGAACACAAACTTCCACGAAATACACGGCTTCCCATTCGTTCTTTACACCCACTGCTTCCAAGGCTTTATGGTCTCCCTAAGTTACATAAAGAAAACTATCCACTGAGACCTATAGTAGACAGCATTGACTCACCCACCTACAGATTATCTAAATATCTCGCGTCATCATTAAAAGCTTATGCGGGAAAATCTTCTTATATTAAAAACTCAACAGATTTTTTCTCTAAAATCAAGAACTTTAAACTCAAATCCTCTGACATCTGGGTGAGCTTTACCAGCACTCTTTACCAACATTCCGACACAAGAAGTTCTCCATATTTTAAAGAACAAGATTTCAAATAAAATGTTCTTTCTACTATCTCACGGTGTAAACTCTGGCTATTTTAAATTCGAAGGTAAACTATATAAACAGGTCAAAGGATTAGCTATGGGAAGTCCCCTCTCTTCTATATTAGACAACAATTTTTTCGAGGATTTTGAACAAAAGGCAATCTCCTCTCTTAGTTTAAAACCATGCTCCCATATGAGGAATATGGGAGCATGGTATTGAGACTATTCACAGGTTTCTCAACCATTTAAACAACCTCCATCAGGATATAAAATTATCCATGGAGATTGAAGAAAACAGTTCCCTTTATTTCCTTGATATTAAACTCACCAAGACGCCTGAATCAATAAAAGTCTCTATATTTAGAAAGCCAACACACCCGGACAGATATTTGCATGCGTCCTCACATCACCATCCAGCGCAAAAGTTGGGTATTATATCAACTCTTGCGAATCGTGCAAGATCTGTACTATCAGATGAAGAAGAACTAAAAAAAGAACTACAACATCTTAAATGGACCTTTAAAAACAATGGCTACTCTTTAAAAAGTATTAACAACCAATTATCCCACCGTCAACATAGCAACGTAGAGACACAGGACGACTCCAAAGGTTATATATCATTGTCATATATCAGCACACTATCCAAAACACTGAGTAGAATCTTAAAGAAATTCAACATACAAACGCGCTTCTCGACTCTTCCAAAAATAAGATCAAGTTTCAACAACTATAAACAATCACACAACCTTCTACAATTTCCAGGTGTATACAAAGTCGCATATGAGTGCGGAAAACCTTACTATGGCCAAACGGAGAAATCTATTCTCCTACGTCTCGAGGAGCATCAGAGAGACATTGCTTACAAGAGAACCAGAGCAACTGCCCTGTCAGGCCATATCCTGTTTTCAATAAACACGAACAACGAAAGCCGTCAACATGAAGTAAATTGGACAACAACTTCAAACCTACACATTTGCCATGATGAGGTAGAACGCGGCATTGTAGAGTCAAAAGAAATCACCTTGGACCCTCTTCATATGAACAATAATCTCAGCTATAATTTGGCTGACTCTTTCAGCTCTACTATCAGATACTGGAGATCGCGTGGTTCCACACACGCACAAGTGTACAACAATAGAACTTTAACACGGGCTATAGCTGAAGTTCATAATAACCGTAATTTACTGTCGAATGTCATAACTTTATAATTGTATAGCTTGAGTGTCCCAATGTTTATTTCAGTGTCTTTTAATATATTTCTATGTTCTTAACGCCTGATGAAGTCAATCTCGACGAAACATGTTGCGTTTTCAAATAAATCTCAATTTGTTATAATTCTCGGGTTTTAAGTCAGTTAATATTAAAAATGAACATATCCCAACCCCGAGTTAATAGTAGTAGTCATATATATATATATATATATATTTATATATATATATATATATATATATATATATATATATATATATATATATATATATATATATATATATATATATATATATATATATATATATATATAATATAGATATATTATATATATCTTTAATCTCTTCCTATAGTTCAGCTGGTTCTCTTTCACACAAATCGAGTGTGTTGAATCTGTCTGTATACTTATGTTGTATTCAGCCGGTTTCTTTTCAAGATCGTGTCTGATTGCCATTTGTGCTCTTTTAGATTTCCGTAATTTCATACGTATCGTAGCCACTAATAATTGATGGTCTGTCCCACCGTCTGCACCTCGAAATGTCTAGACAGACTGAATTGCAAATCTCCATTTTCTTTTTCCAAGTATGTAGTCAATTTGATTTCTGTATTTTCCGTCAGGTGATATCCATGGGTACAATTTCCGTTTGCACTGCTTAAAGCATGTGTTCGCAACAAACAAAAATATTCCCTTCACAAAATATAACTATTCTCTACCCAGTTACGATTACCTAGAACCAAAACAACCTGTTATTCCTTATTTCTTGATTTCTCCCATTTTTGCATTCAAATCTCCGATAAGTAGCCATACATCTCTCTTTGGTGTTGCATATATCACTTCTTGTAACTTACCATAAACGTCTTCTGTGCCTTCTTCTGGTACCTCTGGTGCATAAACCTGTATGATGGTCATATTCATTGTATATCCGCTGAATGAGAGAAATGATCTGTCACTCACTGGATTATAGCCTAATACATATGTCTATCTTTTTCCTGAGTAAGGAAGACACTCAATTTTTACGATTTGTGTCATGTCCTGAGAAATTCTCCATAGAGTCACCTAACTGAAAACAGCTCATCCCTGTCAATCTTAGTTCACTAATGACCGAAATTCCAGCTCATTGCGCTCCATTTCCATCTTTATGATTTATCTTACCTTTATTCGTACTTCTAACATTCAAACGTCCGATGCGGTTCTTGTGAAACAGGGAGCTTCCATTTTCCAACCAGCAATATCCGTGACCAAGCTTCCTGCCGAGTTTGACCTGTACACATCATAACGACTAGTGCTACTATTTATAGCTCTCTGTTCTTTCCCAGTTGCTTGTTGGATCCCATCAGGCTCGAGAGTGGTGGAGGGGGGGACTTACCATCGAGTACCATATCGTACTTTCTAATTTTTGCATGTTTGTAGAATGTTCTAGGCAAGGTAGTTGCAGAGACTCTGCACAATCCAAAAATATTCCACTCTAGATCTGAAAGTTCCTTGAAATGTCCAACCATCCATTTAATTTCAACGAAACACAGGAAACTCAAGAAATCATCTCACCCGATTATTTAAATTATTCGTCACTAATCGTACGATACTTCTAAATATGGAACATGAGAGAAATGTCTACTCTACATTCGGAAAATGTATATGTAAATTAATTAATACAGTAGTTTTTTAAGTATGCTGGTTTTATGAAGAATTAATCAATTGAAAAGTTTACTATCCACTGTAACATAATATACTTACATTTTGACCTTCTTCATGTATTTGAGAACAAACCGAAATGAACAACACATAGTGAATTCCAGCCATATTTTTCTTAAAGCTCTGTAACAGATTCTCGCTATTTGGTTGCCTGTTTTCAAACACGAACCATTTCATGTAATACTTAAAAGGAACAGGTATCTGTAAGTAGAGTATTTGCTATAAGTAGAACGTTTTCAAACATTAAACAAAACTAATGGGTATATGTGTTCATTCGAACGACTATTTAATTAATTTTCTTGAACGTCAGCAAAAGTAAATACATTAATCAAATTTTAATGGAATTTAAATAATCTAAATTTAGCTCTGTGTGCTGAGTTAAATATTACCTTATTTAATATCTGCACAGGGTTATCTTCATCCCCAGAAAGGTATATCATCATCATTCTATTAACGCTTAATGTGTATCGCTTTTTATTCACTAAAGGGTTGTAATGAGTAATCAGCATATTCAGTCCTTCTCGAATTCCAAACAGCATATGGGGATATCCATGTATGGATAACTGCGCTGTAATTTTCTAAGTATGTAGTCAATTTGATTTCTGTATTGTCCGTCAGGTGATATCCATGGATACAATTTCCGTTTGTACTGTTTAAAGCATGTGTTAGCAACAAACAAAGAATTCTCTTCACAAAATATAACTATTCTCTACCCAGTTACGATTACCTGAAACCAAAACAACCTGTTATTCCTTGTTTCTCGATTTCTCCCACTTTTGCATTCCAATCTCCGATAAGTAGCCATAAATCTCTCTTTGGTGTTGCATATATCACTTCTTGTAACTTACCATAAACTTCTTCTCTGCCTTCTTCTGGTACCTCTGTAGTGGGTGCATAAACCTGTATGATGGTCATATTCATTATATGTCCGCTGAGTGAGAGAAATGATCTATCACTAACTGGATTATAGCCTAATACATATGTCTATCTTTTTACTGAGTAAGGAAGACACTCAATTTTTACGACTTGTGTCATGTCCTGAGAAATGCTCCATAGAGTCACCTAACTGAAAACAGCTCATCCCTGTCAATCTTAGTTCACTAATGATCGATATTCCAGCTCATTGCGCTCCATTTCCATCTTTATTATTTATCTTACCTTTATTCATACTTCTAACATTCAAACGTCCGATGCGGTAGGTTTTTGTGAAACAGGGAGCTTCCATTTTCCAACCAGCAATATCCGTGACCAAGCTTCCTTCCAAGTTTGACCTGTACACATCATAACGACTAGTTCTACTATTTATAGGTCTCTGTTCTTTCCCAGTTGCTTGTTGGATGCCATCAGGCTCGAGAGTGGGGGAGGGGGGGCTTACAGTCCAATACCATATCGCACTTTCTCATTTTTGCATGTTTGTAGAATGTTCTAGGCAAGGTAGTTGCAGAGGTTGTTTGCTGTTGCAAACAACCTCTGCACAATCCAAAAATATTCCACTCTAGATCTGAAAGTTCCTTGAAATGTCCAACCATCCATTTAATTTCAACGAAACACAGGAAACTCAAGAAATCATCTCACCCGATTATTTAAATTATTCGTCACTAATCGTACGATACTTCTAAATATGGAACATGAGAGAAATGTCTACTCTACATTCGGAAAATGTATATGTAAATTAATTAATACAGTAGTTTTTTAAGTATGCTGGTTTTATGAAGAATTAATCAATTGAAAACTTTACTATCCACTGTAACATAATATACTTACATTTTGACCTTCTTCATGTATTTGAGAACAAACCGAAATGAACAACACATAGTGAATTCCAGCCATATTTTTCTTAAAGCTCTGTAACAGATTCTCGCTATTTGGTTGCCTGTTTTCAAACACGAACCATTTCATGTAATACTTAAAAGGAACAGGTATCTGTAAGTAGAGGATTTGCTATAAGTAGATCGTTTTCAAACAAAACTAATGGGTATATGTGTTCATTCGAACGACTATTTAATTAATTTTCTTGAACGTCAGCAAAAGTAAATACATTAATCAAATTTTAATGGAATTTAAATAATCTAAATTTAGCTCTGTGTGCTGAGTTAAATATTACCTTATTTAATATCTCCACAGGGTTATCTTCATCGTCAGAAAGGTATATCATCATCATTCTATTAACGCTTAATGTGTATCGCTTTTTATTCACTAAAGGGTTGTAATGGGTAATCAGCATATTCAGTCCTTCTTGAATTCCAAACAGCATATGGGGATATCCATGTATGGATAACTGCGCTGTTGTGCATGACACTGTGCTGAAATCTGCAAAATATCAACAGTAAACTTTTCTTGTTGCACGTGTATATTTCCTACAAAGGGACTCATATTTTAGCGCAATTGATAAACTGAAATTAAATAATCTAAACGTTACATAAATCATAAGACTGCACGTAGACACATATTTCTAACATTTTATTGGATTCATCTTTCATCAAATAAAGCATATATTTAGGTTCATTGTAATGCGTATTTGAATCTGAACTTAAGTTAGTATTCTAGCATCATTATTTATACCCGTTTACATATCTTTAGACGTTTTGTTAATTCGTATAATATGATTTCTCTTTATCTTCAAATAAGGAAGATCGCACGTCCAGAAACGTGGCATCTTGTAAGCCATCATTAAAATTCTTTAAAAAAATGTTCTAATTTCGTAATTTAAGAAAAACTTAAAATAAAAAATTATGAAAGACATCTATTACTATTAATCAAATACGAATGAAGTAAATATATTGATCATATCAGCGACAGCATTAAAACAATAAATTTTATTTACAGTTTCATTTGTATGCAGTTGTAGTAGGTACCTTTCAATTAAGAAGATGTTGAGCAAAATGTCGCTTTGGTAGTGAGGAATATTTAGGAGTGCGTTTCAATTTAGAGTATTACTAGTTTCGTTGGAAGTGGCTAAAATAAAAAAAAAAGACAGGTAACAGTCTAATAACCGAAAAAAGAAATGCCTGCAGCATTAAGCTGTCTGTGCCATTAATTTTTATCTCCTCAGTGCCTCAATCATTCAGCTGGTAAGATCCACATCGAATCCCCTATTGGGAGCGAAAACCCTTTATTAGTCTTTTCAAGTGAAGTGTATGGAGGTGCACGAATTTTCCCCCTGTTGAATTATTTCTTTCATTTTCTTTTTCATTCAGCAAAGCAGGTAACCGAACAGTCGCATATTTTACAGCCATTAATTAGCCTTAGCTTCTTAAGCCGTAATTTCCAACAAATAGTAACAACGAAGTGAATAAATAAGTAAATGAAAAATAGCACCGTCCTATGAAACTACATGTCTCAGCTTCTGTTGCAATCCCTCTTTGAAGGTGCATTATGTGATACTTCGCGTTTTCAAACCAGATATTCTCAAACTAAACGCATTGTTGTTACTGATTGAACGACTAGGATTTAATCTTATATCCTTAGAATTTAGGTTTAAACCTACCGTTTAAACTGTTTACAATTTAGATAAAAGTCGAAACATATATCCCTTGCAATATTTCAAGGTTGTTAACTGTGAAGCACTGTATTAGATTTTATTTACCTGAATTAGGAGAATAAATAACCATGATATCATTTGATTTTGCGATATTTCCATAGTGGATATTTTTCAAGAGCTTTGGCACAGCAGAGCATTCCCAGGATTCTAGTGATTTCACAAAGGATGAACCTGCGTAAAGGAATAACATTAAACTGCATTAGGATTTCCAGAATCAGTAAATCAAAAAATATCAAAAAATAAATAAATAAATAATGATGAAGGAATTCTGTTATTTACTTATTCATTTATCCTCAACATCCAAAAACAGGATATATATATATATATATATATATATATATATATATATAATTTCTATAGAATCAGAGAATGCAAAAAGTTGCATCCTCTGATTCTATAGAAAAGAATTAGTCCATTATTCATACCTCTTCCGATAATGTAAAACGCAGATATATATTCTGCTCTTGAATACAGTCTTGTTAGTCGTTTGAATTAGACGTTCGTGATACGCCAGATCCAAGCTCTGACCACTTTAGTCCGCTAGTCATGTACGCTGTATCAAATATAGAGATGCACATTATGCCGAAATCAGCAATTTCGGCATAATGTGCATCTTGAATAATGTTTTGGTGGCATCGAACTGCTGTTGTCATCCTATTATAAATGCAATAGGTATTAGTTATAAAGTACCGATTGTAAAAGATTTGATGACTGTAATATTTGATTACCCTAGGTTATAAGTTACGGGAATGGTGTGTGCTATCATCCTCAAAACTGCAAATGAAGTTTGATTTCAGTGAAAAAAAAAACAGTAATTTACACTATGTGTTATACAAAGAAAATTTGATACACATACAGAGATCAGGAGTTCTCTTCCATTTGCGGAGAATTCCAAAGAAAAGAAAGCGTGGCTATTCTTCTCCTTGAACAAATTCAATAAACTGTGGCTATTTTTATCGCAAGAGTGGAAAGTAGACTTTGGTAGGGCAGGCTACTGAGTATATGTTTATGCTAGATCCGATGAAAATGCCTTTGAAATATTAAGCTTATCAGTACAGGTTTGTCCTAAACTTTTTACAGTTCAAGTCCCACGATACTTGCAATTTTCTGGTATAAGGCGGTAGGAGGGAGGGAATATCTGCTAGAGAGGCTTTAGTACTTCAACACCTATATATTTGTTTGGTTCATATTAGTAGCATGTGTTCAGCAAATTAATTAACGTTATCATGTTCTTGTTAGCGTGGGATTAACTGTTTCATTATTTAAGCATTAAAATATAATAATAAAATTTAAGGAACCGGCACAACATTTTAAAAAGAATCATATAGTATAAAATAAAACGCACTCTTTGAATTATTTCGACATGGAAAATCATTTACAATAAGGGAAAAAATTATCGGAAAAAAAGAGCGCTTTGTAAGCAATGGGACCATTGAGTAAACACATCTACCATTAGTCGACCTTTTCGTGGTATAGTTTCAAAATGAGAATAAAGAACAGTATGCTCAAAGTCTGGTACAATGGAATCAAAACATCCTTTCTTATACTGATCAGAGTTTATGAAAATTTAATTCATAATTCTCGATCACTCAAACATACACAACGGTGGTTGAATTCAGTCACAGGTTCATCCTACCACCCAGCAGAACTGGTCTTCTCCCAGGAAAAAGCATCCATCGAAGAATATAGGATTGGTCGGGGATACTTTGGAGGAGGTGGAGGAGATGAAGGATTTCGGGGTTGTGGTGGATAGAGACTTGAAATTTCCTGGACATTTTGCTAAACTTGTGATGACGACACAGCGGATTACGGGAATGGTGTGGTGAATACTGATCAGTAAAAGTAAGGATGTTTTGATTCCATTGTACAAGACTTTGATCAGGGAGCATATAGATTATTGTGCACAGATCTGGTCGAAAAGTTTTCAGAAAAATGATGAAAAGTTGGAGAGAGCCCAGATACCATTACCTAAGTTGGTTTCTGGTCTCTGGAATGTGAAATACCATTACAGATTGAGAGAATGCAAATTACACAGCCTTGTGGATAGAAGAAGAGGGATAACTTGATTGAGGCGTATAAGATGTTAAGAGCTAATCCACACTGATCTGTTAAGTAACAGATTATTAATGTGGATGAGATTTTTCAGAGAATATCTGGAGACAGGGGTAGAACGAGAGGCCATCCCTGGAAGCTGTTTCTACCCACTATTTCTACAGTGATCATTATTATTATATGTACGCGAAGAGTTAACATAATCTGGAAACCTATTGTAAGGACCGCACAAAATGTTTCACTCGAGTACAAACACGCAAACCTATACATAGAAAATAAAACCACTAATGTAATTTATTACACTACATTACATAACGTTATTTCTAAATGGGAGCCAGCTTATTTATTTCCACATGGATAATCACCCTGAGCGTGGTTTAAAGCAGCTGTTAATGACAGGAATATTTTTAATGACAGGGATATCTTCGCAGTAGAAACAATTTTACTAAAGTATTTCAAGAAAAGAGAGACAGAGGCTCGATGAATTCATATTCACCGAATCGCTCTCTCTCTCTCTCTCTCTCTCTCTCCCTCCCTCCCTCTTTTTCTCTCTCTCTCTCTCTCTCTCTCTCTCTCTCGATAAGAGTACACCATCATGGTTAAAATATTTAGTAAACATGGCCAATATCTTCTACCCTATGGATATTCTATTATATGTAATAAAAAATTTGTTGTTAGCAAGTGACAATTGTAAACGTTCAAATCGGTGTAGCAGAAAAATCAGTATCACTTACCTTATGTGTAACAACTGACGGAAAGTAGTCAGGATAATGAAATAATTAAGAATAGTCATTAAATCTGTAAATTCTGATTATCAATTATGTGTAAGCATATTCACAAAATGCACATTACATTTATAAAGCATTCTTTATAAAGCATACCTTTTGTAATTTTTATATTTAAAAAATTAACATTGTGTTTTTTCCCCAGTGAGAAGGATTAAAAATAAGTAATGGATTCTCTCACAATTCTCTCGCAACTCATTTCAAAGATCATATGTAAACGGATAGAGTATTAACATAATGAATACATAATTAATAACTAAATTATTATGTTTTAGTTTGTTATTACTGCGATTTAAAAGGCCATTAGTATCATAAAATAGTATATTATGCTGAACTTTCTGTGCGTTCTGCCATCCCCTTATGTTTCTCAGATAAAAAGCCCGAATGGCTTTTTTTTTTAATATCTGGTATGGTAGTGCTGCATATTTTATGGTATAATACACTAACTCTATCATAGTAAACGTCGACATTGAATAAAACATTTTATCTACAATTCCATCCATACGAAAGACAATTCTTGACTTAAATTCTAAAAATCTCATCTAAGCTTTTCAGTAATTATGAATGACGAAAAGAATATGCTCCCATTAAAAGCAAATAAAAAAAAAGTATTTCTGTAAATAAAAGTAAAAGTTGAATGCTCATTAAGTTTTGGATAATAACTAATGTTAACAACTAAAATGGATATATATTCTCTCAGGCTGGTCCTTTTTCTTTCATAAGAGAATATGAATCACCCTAAAAACACGTCGATCTCAGTGCTGGATCTGAGATCGATGTGTCTATAATTATTTATAGACACATCGATCTCAGATCGATCTGAGCGTTGTAGTCATTTAAGGTAACAAGTGGTGTACCACAAGGATAAGTGTTTGGTCCACTGTTATTCAATCTCTACATTAATGATATTGGGAAGGATTTGACAAGCGACATGCAGTTATTTGCTGATGATGGAAAGATAGGGAGGGTAATCAGGAATGCTGCTGATATGTACTGTTTGCAGAATGATTTGAATAGGCTGGAATTATGGCATGGGAAAATGGATGTCTGTTCAATGTCAGAAAAGGTAAAGACATTCATTTCGGCATGATTACATATCCAATGTCATATTATATTGGTGGGATTAGGCTAGAAGAAACTAATGAGGCTAGGAATCTTGGAATGTTAATAGAGAGGAAGTTTACGTTTATTGGCCATATAGCAAAGATTGCAAACACAACTCAAAAGATAATTGCAATGCTGAAACCAACGTTCATACGTAAAGATAGGGATGTTATTTTGCCTCTTTTCAAGGCCTGGATAAGACCTCACTTGGACTATTGTGCTCAGGTCTGGTCTCCTGGATTCCGTTGTGAATCTAATATGTTGGAGAGAGTACAAAGGTGAGTGTTAAAATGATATCAGGATTGTGTAATACTGATTATGAAAACAAATTGAGAATTTGTAGACTGCAGACACTAGCAAACAGGAGAAAGAGGGGTGATATGACTGAGACTTACAAAATGCTGAAAAGTTCATAAAGGATTTCAATTGATGGGATTTTTCTATTTATAGAGGGTGGGGAAAGGACAAGAGGGCATCTTTGGAAGCTGAGAATGAAGGTTGGCAAGAAGGGTGTAAGGGATAGATTTTTCTCTGAAAGAGTGGTGCGTGATTGGAATTGATTGCCATTGTATGTTGTTAGTGCAAGATTTGTGAATGAATTCAAGAATAGTATGATAGCTGGTGTATGCAGCATGTGGTCTCCTCGATGGGTGTCTGACTTCCTGGAGGTCTCTTTTAACAATATGTTTTTTAATAATAAATATAATTCTTTATTGATTGCTAAAATATTTATACATACAATAAACATCTTGTGTTACATTGCACCTTATAATTTTACAGAGTTCAGCACTAAGTGCTGCAATTCCTACATAGCATTTCAATTAAAATTTTTAATAATTCTTTTTGGCCTTTATATTAAGTATTTACAACACATGTTCTCTAATATTAACAATGAAGATTATACAGAATTTTTTGTATAATTTTTTATTTATTTATTTTTTTTTAAGTTTGAGAAAGAGTGATTATACAAACAAATTTCTGCATTTGCTTATAAGGATTACTTGTAGATGAGTGAGGCAAGTTAATCCCACCTACTTCGAAGCTTGGGTTAGCTTTTATGAAGAGAGTGGGATTTAGCCTTCACTATTTGTGTTGTTTCTACTGTTTATGTATGGGATGTAGGCATTGGATGCTAGTGATTTGTGATGTGTATATTAATGTTAACGGTTTCTTAACTTTGTTGGTATATTTTCTAGAGTTCGTGTTTTAATGTTCTGTAGTTATCTACGTGTTTTAACTTTCTTGGTAGGATGTTCAGTTGCGTGGGTATCTGATGTGATCTCACGAAAGAACCGTATGAGTTGTTGAATTTTTCTAGAATTTTTGAAATGACTCTGTAGTTCTGAGTATCGTTTCTTTTGCCGTGTTTGTATATTGACGTAATTACTACAGTTTTAATTGTTGTGGAATAATGTTTAAGAGTTTCAAATGTATTGGATTTATTTGTTTAAGAGTTTCAAATGTATTGGATTTATTTGTTTAAGAGTTTCAAATATATTGGATTTATTTGTTATAAGGTCTAGGAGTCTTATTTTGTCTATTCCTGGAGTGGTCTTTGGGTTTAGTTGTAGGATTGCTTCTTTCAGTTCCTGTTTTTTATGGGTGGAAAATACATCGTTTTTTGTTGACTTTGTATCGGTAATTTTTTGTTGATCGTTGATAGTTTGTCTTTTTTGAGTTGTGTAATGTTGTATGTGAAAGCATGGCTGAATCAGTCTGCTCATTCCCTTTGCTTTGTGCCTGAACCGAAGCTTTTTGCAGTAAAATCTTGTGCTGAAGTTTTCTTTTTTTGGGTTCCTAATTCTTTGAGAGTAGCCCATGTTTGCTTAATGCTCTTGTTATATTCCATGAATTTTTGGAAGTAGTAGCGTCTTTTGGCCCTACGAATTTTTGAAGTAGTTTATTTCTTGTATTTTATGTTAGTTTATGTTAGTTTATTTCTTGTATTTTTGTATAAGGTTTGTAAATGTGTATTACTGGGTGACGTTTTAAGTTTTTGACATAGATTTTATTTTATAATAATAGTATTTAGTATGTCGTCATTTATCCATGGATTGTTGTCTGTTTGTCTCCTCGTTTGTATAGGTTTTGTTGCTTTTTTGTATATTTCTGTGAACTTTAGTTGAAAATTCTCGTATAATATTACAGGATCGTTTATTTTAAGTAGGAAATTCCAGTCTGTATTTTTTACTTGGTTATCGACAATGCTCTTTAGTATGATGGAGTTTTGTCTACTTTTGCGGGGATGAGAGGGGGGGGACGCGATGAAACGAAGTTGAGACAAAGTAGTGATCGGCAATATTTACATTAATTTCTGATGATGTATATGTATGGATGTGAACAAGTATGTTGATATGATCAATGCATGATTGTGTTAGTGAGTTATTGAGTATTTCTTCTCTTGTTGAGGAGTTAATGGTAGGGTTTATGTTGTACTGACTTAGTATATCAAGATATGTGTTAGTGTTTGAAGATGCGTGGTGAAGAGTATTTTTGTTAATGTCTCCTATTAGGATGAGCCTGCGTGTTGTACGCGGTTCGATGCCACTTAGCCATGTTTTTAACTCTTGAAGGAAACTAAGTGGATTATTATCTAAGGGTCTGTATATTGTGTTTATTGTGTATTTGATATTATTTGTGATTTCCAAAATTAGTGTTTCCGCATGTTCGAAGTGAGTTTGTTTTTCTATCACATTGTATTTTTCTTTGATAAATGCTACAATGCCACCTCCTCTTTTTGTTTAGCCTACATATGTTATTACAGAAATTATTTGTGTTGTATGTGTAAATTTCTGTGTCGTTTATTGCAACTTCGGTCAGTATTAACTCATCTATGTTTATCATGGTATAATTGACCTGTGTTATCAATGTAAGCCAGTGCTTTTTATACTTCTTATGTTTGTGTGTATGATAGTGAAGTTGGTGTTGGTGGAAATAATAATAATAATAATAATAATAATAATAATAATAATAATAATAATAATAATAATAATAATAATATACTACCAAATTTAATATTCTGTGAAATAATAATTTTTGTTATTCTTCTTTCAAATATTTACATATGTACAATGATCATCTATTCAGTATATTATTTTACAACATTCAGCATTTTATCTTTTTATGTTTTTATTTTTTTGCTGTGTTGGGAAGCTACGAAATCTATGATTGAGAAATTCGCACACACACACACACACACACACACACACACACACACACACACACACACACACAGCACACACACACACACACACACACACACACACACACACACACACACACACACACACACACACACACACACACACACACACACACACACACACACACACAATAACTTAGAATGTATTGATGTGTCGCTGAACTGGAAGCCTGAACACGAATATATTGTGTTTCATTAAGTTTGTATGGCATTTTGGGTGCGAGTTTCTTGTTGATAGTATGTCCTTAGAGCTCTTTTCCGGCTATTGTAGTTTGTAAGCTTTCTCCATTCAAAATGTAATTTGTTTATCATGTCTGGGATGTAGAAGTTTTGCGTGGCCTTTCCGTAGTGATTATTGTATTTATATTTGATATAATTAGTAGTCTGAGGTCTTGTTATACAGTATGTATTCCTAACTGTCCTGTAGTTGGCATCGAAATAATGTTTTAGCAAGGCTGCATAGTGACATAAATGTTTTGCTGTCAGTATTTTGTGTTCTGACATTGCAATGTTTATAAGGGCATGATTTTCGCTTTGTTCCCAAAAGATCAGTTTTGTCATTTTGTACTGTAGCGACATTAATCTATTTAATTTGTACGGTGCATAGAAAGCATACGTTGTTATAGCGTATCTTAGTATATTTTGGCATAGCGCTTTGTATATTAGTGTTTTTAGGGTGGGAACTATAACTTTTAACCTGTAGAGTTTGCCACTTATTTGTCGGAGTTTGTTGTGTAGATGGTTTATGTGGCTATTCCAGTTCATGTCTGCATCGAAATAAATTCCAAGCTATCGTATTGTTTCAACCTGAGTGATTGTAGTGGTTTTGCTGTTCTGTGTGTTTATCATGTTGGAAAGCGGACGTTGGATGATTATATATTTGTTATCAACTGGTCGAGTCAGTGGATTTCTGAATATCATTAATTTTTTCTGAGTTTACATATATGGAGTTTTTCGTGAGCCAGTCTATCATCAGATTTATACCATGTTGCATATTTGTTTGGGCTATGCTTGCGTTATTATGGATGGATATTATTGCTGTATCGTCTGCGTATTGGAATATCTTACCTTTGAGTGATAATTGATTAATATCGTCCGTGTAAATGTTGAATAGATTTGGGGAGAGTACTGCTCCCTGTGGCACTCCACAGGGAGCAGTACGAGGCCCGTCTATTCCAACATACCTCAGCTTTTCTAACAAGGTTTGATGTGAAAGTGTGTCGAATGCTTTAGTTAGATGTATAAAGACTACCATGGCAATTTTTTTTATCTAAGGCAGTATGAACTGGAATAGCCACATAAACCATCTACACAACAAACCCGAGAGAGATGTTGTTTTCTTATTTTTCTGAAAACCATATTGTGTTTTGGGGATAATATGTAAGATCTCAGTGTATGCTGTGAGTTTTTCAGTATGATCCTCGTCCATAATTTGATTGATAATTGGTAATGTTGCTATGGGTCTGTAATTGCTGATTAAATTTATTTTTCCTTGTTTGTAGACAGGTGTGATTATGGCGGTCGTTAGCATACTTGGTATCTGTCCTGTTTTAAATATTTTATTTATTAGTTTTAGTAGGATGGGACTTAAACTAGTTGCATGTTGCTTTATATCTTTAAGTCTAATACCATCTATTCCTTGGCCTTTGTTTGGTTTGATTTGATGTAATGTTGAGAGAAGTTCTGCTTATTTTAAGGTCGGGAACCATAAAAGTGGAGGATCTCGTTTTGTGATTGGGGGAATATTTCTGTGCAGTTCTTGGATGGCGTCTGCAAAGTATTGGTTAAAATCATTTGCTAGTTGTTAGATAGGTTTTGCGTCTTTCATGAAGCTGTGTTTTATGGTTTCGGAGGCGGTGGGGTTGGGAACAAAATCTAGCATCTCATGTATCAGATGCCAGGTTTGTTTCATTTTGTTTTGTGCGGAGGTTATTTTGTCTGTGTAGTAGCTTCTTTTTGCATTTCTGATTTGTGTTGTAAAGCGATTCCTTGTTCTCTTATATTCAGTTTTTAGAGCTGTGTTATTTGGATATCGCTTTAATTCTTTCCATAAAGCGTCCTTACTGTGAAATTCTAGGATTAAGTTTTGTGTTATCCAATGATTTTGTGTTGTTTTTGAACGAATTCGGACTTTCTTGGTAGCGTTCTTATATATTTCGTCCAGTGTGAGTTTAATGTTGATGTATAAGATACCTTCTGAATCTGATGCCAGCTGTTCACAGTCTGTTTTTCTTATTTCGTAGTTGACTACTTCTTCGTCTATTATTGTTTTCTGTCGCTTTTCTTCTGTGGGATATTGCATGGATATTGTCTTGGTGTGCAGGTTTAGAGCGGTGAAATAATGATCTGCTACTTTGCACTTCATGATTGTTGCAGTGTAACTGTTTAGTGGTGCTCGGACGTTTATATGATCTACACAGGAGGCAGTGAGAGTATTTCCCAATATTTCTTCTCTAGTACATGATGTTATTGTTGGTATTAGATTACACATGGATAGTGTGTCTAGGTATTGTACAGTGTTGCTCTGGTTTTCATTTGCAATATTTATGTTTATGTAGAAAATTATCATTAGGTGTTCGGTTGAGCATATTTCTTGGGTTGAAAGCCAGCAATTGAGTTCCTGCAAGAATTTTATCAAGTTTAGGTTTGGGGGCCTGTAAATAGAATTTTGTATTAAGGGATGCTGTGTATTGGTGGTATTAATGATTTCGAGGCAGAGGGTTTCAGCATGTTCAAACTGATCGGCCGTTTCTTTTGCTATTAATTTTTGTTTGATAAATATTAATATTCCGCCCCCTCTTTTTGTTTGGCGGCATGATCGATGTTGTTGGAAGCATGGAATTTGGAAAGCAGTCGCTTCGTCATTAGGTATAGATACTTCTGTAAGAATCAATATATATCAATGATATCAGTGTAATTCCTCAGATAAGCCTGTAATAATAACCAGTGTTTTCAGAAGCTTCTGATGTTAATATGGAAGATTGAGAGACCTCTCGCTTGTACTGTGCTTCGTTTCCATGCATCAAGCGATTCGAAAGTACAATTGCTGATGTTTTCTGGTGTAATTTCTGGTCACATTCATATTTGTTGCGTTAAGATCTTCTTATTGAACTAATTTGGAGCCTTTTGTTTCACTCTTGCCACCTGTCTATATCTTCTGAGCTTTTTATTTGTATAGACTTTGAAGTCTATGACTTTCTCAGGATTATTTTGCCGTCGTTGATCCATAAATATTGATACTTTTTTTCTGTTTTTTTCTTTTCTTGCTTGGTACAAAAGATTCTGATTGAAAGGTGTTAAATACTCAGATAAAAAGATTGGCGTATTGTCTTGCGATGCAATCAAATGCTTGACTACTGTTTTTTTCAGTCTGCTGGCTTTTATGAGATTGTCTCTTGTAGCCTTGCTTGTCAGACGAACTATGACTGGTGCAGGTCGTGGCGAGCCTTGTTTTCTGTTCTTCTTGGGAAATCGATTTATGGTCTGAATATCATTATGCTGTAGGGGGATGTCAATTGCCTGGCCTAACTTTAAAACTACATCTCTGAGATTTTTTGTGGATTCAGTTTCTGGAATACCGTTTATGACAAGGTCTTCTTTATTGTTGTTGGCTTAAAACTTGGTATTGTAGTTTCAGGAAATACATTCTTGACTGAGATCCGATGTGTCTTTTATCAATTTGTGCTGCCTGTCATTTAATGCTGGTTTTATTGTCTTTTACCATTTGTAAGACTTCTTTGACTTTTGAATTATTAAATTTAAACTCTTCATATTCGCTATTTTTTGTTATTTCTTTATTCTCTTTATAAAATAGTTCTTGGACGATATCTATAGGGTGGTGGCGTTCTTTGTTCTCTCTACAGTTTAGGCACTTCCATTCTTCCCGTTTTACATTGGATTTGCGTTGCCAGGTTTCTGAATCACGGGAACATGTAAAGTGAAGATTCCTATTGCATTTCCTTCAGGTTATATAACATCCGTCGAACGGTAATTCCTTCTGACACTTGTTGCACTTCATGACTCACATTTCTTCCTGTGGAGAGCTGCAAAGATGGCGACGTCCTTTGTTCTATACTCGTTAGCAATCGCGATGTACGCTTCAATTTTTAGCACACTCAGATATTGGATTCCACTTGACTGATTTCGATGAATTATATATCACTGTCTTCAGCGTGATAAGAAGAGTTACTTTATGACACTTTTAAATTAAAAACAGGAGTTAGAACCCCATTAAAACTATAAAAACGGGACCAGTGATACATCCATCTTTTTATTATATAATAATAAAAAGATTTATATAATAATAATAATAATAATAATAATAATAATAATAATAATAATAATAATAATAATAATAATAATAATAATAAATAACTATTTATTTGTGCTGGGAAAAGAAGTAACATTAGAAGTATGAAGAAAATAGAAAGTGATAAATCTACAGCGGGATGGGGGACGATGTGAAGTTTCAGATATGACTGGTGTTATTGATGCCCAATTACTTTGAATGAACACTCAAGTTTATTTCCTAATGAAATTTGTATTTCTGATGGATTTATTGTAAGATATGCATTGACCACAATACCATGAAGTTGGAAATAATTGCCTAAAAAAGTTAAAAAGCAGAATTCCTGGTTAATTAAATACAATAATCAGCTGAAATGGGACAATGGTTTACTATCTCTGGACATATTAAGAGAATGGATAATAGAATCAACATGCAAATATCAAATATTGCTCGCCGAAGTAAGAGAAAAGTCAACATTATTAACGTAGTTAGTGGGCAGACCTGTTATTGATTTAAATGATATTGGTTGCCCAAAACGTGAAAAAACCAAAGATTTTGTGCTAATAAACAAGAGTCAAATACATTTTCAGGTTAATTACAGCAATGCATTCTTTCAGGACTTGTATATGTGTTTGTTGAGCGGTTTTATGTATCCCATAAAGTAAAAAAAGAAAATAGCGATCCCAAAACTCTTTGGAATTTTTCTTTGTGCAGGAAAATAGAAAAAACAGGCAAATCTTGTGAAATATTTCCAGATAATTATGTGTTCTAATTTTCATTGTGAATATACTTGTAAATAATATTTCTCTCAAATAAATGTGTATTTGTAAACGTAAATGAACAATTAAGGTATTGTTCATGTGGTCTCCATATTTAAGAATATTTATTCTGCTTAGAATTTCTAATTGAGATTCCAGTAGTGATTATTTTAGAAAATGTCTAACTACAGCCTATTGACAAGAGTAATGTGAAAGAAAAAAAAACAGTAAAACTGAGAATATCCGGAAGTTAATTATTTCAGAAAATGTGAACATGAGAAAGAAAAAAAAAGTGTGTGTGTGTGTGTTTGTTTTCTACTTTACTGTGTTGTGTAGCCCATAAATTAAAAAAAACAAAATTCATTTCAATTGTCAGAATTCCATACTCTACCCATCATTCAGAATTCCAAAAGCAGGAAGTCACACATATCCACAACAAAAACGTGTTTTCACTTTAACTATGATGTGCCTTTGGACAGAAACCTATAAGGAACAATAACCAAGGGAATTTTCCAATTCCACGATGAAAAATGAATATTCACTACTATTCGTTATCACTCCACAAATCATCTCGTGTGTGTGTATGTTGTGCCGTGGATATATGGTATAATTCAACTATTTTGAAATATCTATTTGTATTCAGAAGTTCGTCATCCCAAGACGAGCCATTCTGGAGAGAAAGTAAGTTAATGATTCTTTTGTGTAGTTTAAACACAGCAATGATCATTTTAAAATATTAACATCAGTTTCGATTTTTTTATCATATACACCCAAAACAGAAAATTTTTTTTTTGACAAGATTAATCATAGTGTACATATATTAGAGACTTTCAGCATGGGCTATATTAGCGAATTTCAATGTCTAAGTTACTAATATATGGTTAAAAGGTGGTTTTGGCAATGAAAAAAAATGTGTGCTTGAAGGAGTCAGGGGATACAAATGATAGGCTGTAAATAATTGTTATGAATATGTCCAAATGCTTCTGCCATATCTTGACTCTAAACTGAAAACTTCAATATACAAAAACTTTTTAATAAAGAGGACATTTAATTTGAAAAAAAGTAAGGAACTTTAAGATCTTAAAATTTTAGAGAAATCAAAATAATCGAATGAGTTATGAATAAGGGAAAGAAACATATCCAAAGATTTTGTGCTTATAGTGCTTATATCAATGCTCAAAAATTTATGTATTGGTTTAAAATTAATAACAATGTAAGCCTTAATTTTACTACAGTAACAAATTAACATCTTCACAGATCAGTATTTCAGTGTTAAATTGTTGAAAGGCACGTGACTGTCACTTCCGCAACCATGGGAAAGGAACCGCAACCGTGGAAAATCATCCCCTTTGGACAACTGCACAAATTTAACAATAATAAGATTAAGGACCAAAAAAAAACAAAGAATATTTTTCACTTTATTTAATTTCTGTCTTTAGATTCTGAAAATACAATATTGTTAATAATATTTCAGTCAAATAAAATGTATAAACTTTAATGAACAGCTTCGTGTTGTTGTTGTTGTTGTTGTCTTATGCAAATTTAAGTAAGGCCAGATATCTTTTTTGAAATCATAGACATGAAAGAAAAATAAAGTAAACTGAGATTCCACTAGTTAATTATTTTAGAAAATGTGAACATGTAAGAAAAACAATGTTTGTGTGTGTCTGTTTGAGTGTGACACCAGTGATTAATTATTTTAGAAAATATGAACATGAAGGGAAAAAAATATGTTGAGAGGGGACACCAATGATAGCCTGTAATTAATTATTTAGAAAATGTCTAATTGTTGACCCCATCTGTTGAATCTAAACTAAATTTCCCATACCCAATAACAGGAACGAAATACCACACGCTTATATTGGAAAATTCGTGCTGCCAAGTATAGACAACTGAAAACACAACGTTATGCCAGTGAGAGACGTGTATGTCCCCAGTGAAATTTCGAGTATTCCATAGTCTATCTTATCTCTAATCATCCGCTATTTCATACACAAACAAAATCACTCAACGTGAAGTCAATAACGGATGTGTAGCTCCCAGAGAAATTCCAAACATTCCATACTCTATCTTATCTCTAACCATCACCCACAATTCCATACGTGAAAAAAAAAACACTACGATTCAGGATTTGGCACATGATCCCCAGGGAAATTCCAAACATTCCACACTCATGATGTCATGCACAGAATCACACATAATGGCGTCAATGATGTAATCAGCCAATGACGTCACGATTCTTTATAATAAGATATCTTGATATTTATCTTGTTCAGAGTGCCACTCCTAATAGTTTGTTTTGAAAAATATTTACTAACAATTTTAGTGAAAACAAGATGATATCTCCAGAACACACCAAACATGGCTTTAGCTCAAAGTAGTCAAAACATTTTAAGTATGAACTGTCATTTTTGCAAATTGCCAAAGACAGCTCTAAGTTCAGTAGATGTCCTAAAAATGGTATCATTCCAAGATTATGTGATTAAAAATTTCATTTTTTTTTCCGGTTTAATTTCCAAGACAGAGTTATTATATAATCTGTATGTCGTCTGGATATTTTCCCTTTTCCTTTCAGTATACGTGAAGAACGGATGAAATGAGCAGGAAGTTCTAGCTCCTGGCTATGTCTGTCGTGAAAAATGTGATTAATCTAGGAACAATCTTAATGGCTTTGGTATGTACACACGTGCATATCGTTGCAGTCCCCATCATTTTATTGTCTAAATTGTAATTCAACAATGTTAGCAATTTAATTTTCTTTGTCGTGTATTTGGGTGTGATAAACGTGATATCCTTTTTATAGTTTCTAATAGCATACTTGTGGAACTTGATGAAAGTGGCCGTCTAGAATTTCTTAGTTTATTGTAAGATGAACCCCCCTTCTTTAATGAAGCTGCTTGAGAAAGTACTATGATTGGTCTCTAAAGCTGGGTTATTACATTTTGTATGTCTCTAACCAATTAATATTGTCAACTCTCAATATGTTTTATTATATATACATATATATATATATATATATATTTTTTTTTTTATATATTCCTGAAACACTGAAATCTTCCTCTAGAGAACAAAGAGCACAATTTTTCCAGGTTACTTCAAATCTCTTCTGCATTTAGAACTTCTTCAGGTTTTCAATCATATGTCAATGAAATAACAATACAGACTACTGTACGCAGCTGTCATGAGAAAAAAAATGGCGTTAAACTCCTCGGTGCAGTTCAAGAATAGTGTAATTTCCGAATAGAATAACATTTGTATTTTCAGATATAAATTGACTTCTTTACAGCCGTCACTGCTAATTTCCTAAGTATCCACGCCCATGGAGGAAGTGTTTTAAATGAAGTCAGTATAATTTGAAATTATTGTTTGTATAACATTGCATGATATTGTGTCTGCAGAATACATAGACACGTCACTTAGTTGCTCAGACGTTCGAAAGTATACCAAACGTCTGAGAAGCAGGTTGGATAGGCATGTGAGGTAGGACGATCACCATTAAGAGAAATTGGAGAATATATAGTTGCCTGTTGGGGTGTTGGTTAGGGTTAGGGCCTTTTTTTAACCTTCAGACACGTTTAACTGAAGAGCTGCCAAGCCGTTTGTTGTCATATTTGGTAGGAATAACTGAAATGAACATATACATCTATGGTCATCAGGATGCCGAGTCCAGTCTGTAACAACTATATTTCCTTGTTGGTTTTTGAGTTCCGAGAGGGAAAATACCCAGTTATCGGCAGAAACCACGCGTGACGAGTGCTTCAATTTAACTTACGAGGTCGAAATTTCTTGGTATATTTTTTCTTTTCTTTTTAGTTCATTTCTTGGTATTAAAAAATTCAAAATAAAAACAAAACGAAAAATTTATCACTTTAGGCAATTATTATTTTTTGAAATATACAAACCCATTATAAATGATATTTCGGATTCATTACGCTGCATTCGTAGGTTTTCGTGGTAATTCTTCTGTTTTTAGTGCATCCTTAGGCATATGTAAACTTAACTCAAGGTTTATCTATGATCTCTCTGAATAATCCTTGACACTTAAGTTTTACCTTTATTGTGTTGAAAAAATTCATAGGAGAATTTTAAGGTTCAGGACCTATTTTCTTACACTAACATAAATTTCGGTGAAAGGCTACATGTTTACCATTGACAGAGATAGATAGAGAGAGAGAGAGAGAGAGAGAGAGAGAGAGAGAGAGAGAGAGAGAGAGAGAGGAGAGAGAGAGAGAGAGAGAGAGAGAGAGATAGCATATTCAGAAAATAGCAATAATCCTTACCTTGTATACCATTTTCTGTCTCTAGGCTTTTAACTTTGACTGTCCCGATTACCAGCAAACATGAAATGATTATCATTGTTCATATTTAAAAGCGAATGTCCATTTAAATGTCATTTTCAACCATTTCTATAAGCTTAATCTGTATTATAACTTAACGTTTAAACTTTATATAATCTGCAAATGGTTTCTCTTGTTCTGCAATGCACCAACTGCGCAGATGAGCAAAATAATTGGAGCAACAGTCATTTTCTGACATTTCGTGTTGATTATTCATTGATTGCTTAAATGTTTTCCATTTACTAGTTCTAAAGGAATATTTACATAATGACATGAAATGGGAGTACACCATAATATTGATTTAATGTGTAAACAATAAAATATAGTAATTTATTGACGTAACCGGAGACTGAATTTAGGTGAATCTTCAGCAGAACCTGGATATAATTCCATATAACGTTTTTGCAAATTCTGGAAGCTTTTCACATGAATTTCTTAATTCATAAGAGAAATGCTTTGTTAATTGCAATTTAAGTAATCGAAATTCAAGTTCTCCTTGGAGCACTAGTCACTCAAAGTGTTTAAATAACACTTTTAACTAATATCTTCAGAGGTAGGAAAATACAAATGCAGCTAAACTAGTAATGGAATGATTGCAGTCTTCATAAAAATGCGAGTTTTGTATTAACATTTCATATACTAACTTCCTCCATTATCATGATTTGAACTTAGAGACATTCTTCACAGAAGTTGTTTTATTACATCGAATTTTGCTTTAAAAATAGCACGGTTGAACTGACTAATGGATTTTTACAAGGATACTGAGTTTTATTTATTTATTTTTTTTACAAATTTGATTAAGCCATGGAATTATAACAGATGATCTTATTTTATATCTCGGAGACTGTATACGACATATTCAGAATTTGTTTTGTAGATGCGAACTTTTGCCAATTTTAGTTCATATTCTTTAAATCAAGCTAAATTTCCCAGGATTCATATATTTTTTCATCTTGCTTAATATCGCATTTGGTTTGTATTCAGTAAGTCACATGCTGGATTGTAATGCATTAACTCAACTGGTTGGTTCCATAGGTTTCTGAATATAATTGGTTTTTTTTTATTAGAGATTATTTGGATATAGATGAGCTAGTAGATGACTGAACATGATATCCTTTGGTAAGTTCCTTAGACTATCCTTACATCAGTATGGCTGCATACTAAAAGGTGAGTTAATTGAATATTAGTAGATCTTGCGTTTGAGAGAGAGAGAGAGAGAGAGAGAGAGAGAGATCCCTTAAAAAGGGGAAAACCGACCCTGTGGACTACCTACTATCTACCTATGGTGTGTTGTCGTGGGATTCCAACTGCAAGATGGAAGAGATTACAGTTTCACAACTTCATTTTTCTACTGCATATTATAGATCACAGATAGGGAGCCATAATAGTCAGCCTCCTGGACGGAGATTAACTATTATGGATTATATAGTAAAGAAACCTTAATTTATATAAAGGAAAATAACATGAATAAATTCTTCATAGTTAGCATCCACGAATAACCTGTATTCTTATGAGGAAAAAATAAAAGAGAGCAACATGCGCTTATATATTTTACAATAGGCACTCATACAGCAGCCGTACATTATTGAAGGCTTGAAGATTTTTATTCAATTTCAATTCATTTTTTATCAGAAGCTATTGTAAATCGAACAGAGTCCACATTGTGCTTCGACATTATTTTGGTTATTGCATTAAAAAGTTTAATTGATTTTTCACAACCTGATGGTACACCTGATAGATTGTTACTTGTTTACCTCACCTAGTGAGCTTAATCATTTAGGCTCACCAGGTTTCTGAACTTTATTGAATCAGTGAATGCATTTCACTTATGAGGATTCTGATATCACTTCTAGCATTCTCTCTTAAATATTTCATAAATATATCACAGTAGTGCCAGTATAAATAGAAATACACCAACATGTAGTGATAAGCAGGAGGTTTTGCCACCGTATAATGTACAGGACAGACTACACGTGGATCACTATTGTTATATTTAATATATTTTTAGTCAGCAGCACTGGTTTAAATTGCGGTTGATGGAATATGAGTGATATCATAGAGACGTTTAAGTTATTCAGGGGATTTTATCAGAAATATTCTCGTATCCTGTTGAATACGAGTATATTCATGCGCTATATTTAATGTCACAAGATGTGTAGATTAAGTCTAAATCTAATACTAATGTGTAGATTCAGTCGACCATATGCGGCTTGAATCTGAAAATCTTACAATTTTTAAGTAGCTTCCAAATATTGTCATGCACAAAGAGTTGAAATGGATGGAAGGACAATCATTTAAATTTTAAATGAAACAGAATAAATAAGAATAATAATGAATAAAAGAAAAATAAAAGAATAATAATTCTTAAACTGGAATAACGATAAACACTACATAATCAAGAACTTGTTTTTTCAGTACACTGATGGAAATCAAAATTTAGAATGAAAAATATGAAGTGTATATTTAAATTGAGATTTAGATCTAAAATACGACGTTCGGGCAGCTAGTGGTCATATTTACTGGTGCAGAGCTTCGGGAGATTCCTGTGCCATTTTTGAAAGATTTAAATGATCTACGTCTATTTAACAAGTGTATAATAGCGTATCTTTACTGTCAAAAACACTATTCTTTAAAAATTAGGAAGATCATTCATCTGTATCCTTTGTTAACCGTTACATTGTAGTTGCTCTTGTTTTGATAATCGTCAATGTACTATTGCCCTTCTTCATTAACGTTTCTTCATAAAGTGTTAGCTAAACGCCTTCTGTAATATATCCAACATGTTTTTAGACAGATACCCGTATCCCTACGGATGAGAATGATTAGAACGTATTTGTTATTTCCTCTCTTTTTCCTGAATCCTGATGTCAAATTCTACCTCCTTTTACGGCGTGCCTGGACCTTTAGAAGGCCTTTGAAAGTGGCTCTCTTCTAGCTATACTTGAGCGCTGTTTACTTCCGCGTGTCCAGACGAAATCTCGCATACAGGTCAGAGACGCACCCTGCAGATTCCTTTATCCAGATTCCCTGAGCTACAGATCCAAATTCACACTAATTTTTAGGAGTGCACGCCAAGGAGATTATATGGTTCCTATTTTCTTCAGTTATGTTATCTTACTGATGAGTTTTTGTCTCTCTTCAAAGCTCTATTGACAGCTCTACTGACACAACAACTGATAGTGCTATGGCATTCTATGATCAACTTTTATTCATAACGTCTACTAGAGAATGCTTTCAGCAGCTCGTCAAACAAACCATCGACTTCTCCCAAGTACGAGGCTCAAATATCAAGGTGACAAAGTCTAGTGCGCTTCTCTCGTCCCCTCAGGTAATGATAAGAAGTTGAAGGTTGAAACTTTTGAGTTTTCCGGTACGGCATTCCCTTGCATTCTATCTCGGATCTGTTTGTGTGGAGATAGTTTGTTGTTATTTTCTCCTACACACTATGATCGTTACCATCCATTATTTTCATTCTACTCTCCAAAGAGTCTTACTTGAACATCGACAGATTCTATTCATTCTGATTTATTTCCTTATTCTTTGACTCTTCTTGCTAGTCCTAGGTAAAGTCGCTCTTAGTACTCTCCCACAAGTAGCAGTATTCTTAGCATTCCTTTCTTGATTATTTCTTCCTCACCATGTGTCATTATCATTCATATATGCCACTATAAACCATGTAGGTGTTGGAAGTCCTTCCTTGCGGTGGATACTGCCTCGATTACGTCTGTAATGTTCACAGAAATTTTCTCTCTTCAATTTCCAATTATGTTGTGCTGCCTGTAAAACTTCAAGTATTAAGGGTAATTATCGACGTACCTGTGGATGGGTGCTTTATGAAAGGACATCGGTTCAACTGTTACGTCTGAAGAAATGAAGTGGGTTTTAATTTTGCATCACTCAGTCGATAGAGCTGAATTACAATAATATAAATGCGTTCCGTATCAACATGAATGGATCACGGATGGGAGTCGCTTCTTGCCGGGGTTTGAATATAGACTAATTGGAAAGAATTCAACAAACAGCCCTATGGGCAATGTGCATCGTGCGGTTTAACGTGCCAAGCCTTTGAAGCAGATATAATTTGGAGACATATGCCCACAAGAAAGTGCAACTGTGTCCGGCTGACAGCGCTACGATAAGGGAACTCATGAAGTTTTAAAGAGGCGTTGTAATAGGATCATCAACCCAGCTCAACAGTCAGTGATTCAATTATTGTGATGGAAGTATGGGTTCGGTGACTATTCACTGTTCTCCATTATGAGAAAGCTGTTCTGAAAACGAAGAGTTGATGCGGTTACTTCGAGAAGAACCACATCGTTCCAAAATTTATCCCAGGAAGTGTAAAGGATTTTATATGGCTGATTTCGAAACACTCACTAAATGTTTAACTAAATATTGCGAAAATGAATACTAAGCGTGTCTGTTACAAATACGAGGTACTATTTTAACTAATGCCACCTTAATGCCAACTTTATACATCTTCTCGCCAAACTTTAGTTTCGAAATATATGCAAGTGACGAATATCAATGACTTATATTGCTAATCTTGTTTGCTTACTTTTATTATTATGTAGATTAAAATATCCGGTATGATAACAAAATTTGTCATTAATAGTATTATTTCTTTTATTGCCAAACTCTTCGGCCGAGTGTAAACGTATTCACTCTGCAACAAAATTAAAAGAGGATTGTTAAATTGTAAAATTTAACAATCCTCTTTTAAATTGTAAAAAAAAATGAAATCCCAAATGGTTTGGTTTGTTAACGTGTTGATTAAAGGATGGTTTGCAAACCTTAGGCCAAGTGGCCTCTTCCGGTCTCATGCCATCTGTTTCTTGGTCTTCAGAATCCTCTTTTTTACTTATTTTGTATCTGAATAATATTTTTGTTAGTCTTCTGTTGCCGATTTGATTTATATGTTCTAGCCATTTTTGTTTATACTTTCGTATGCAATTATCTAGTTTCCAACAGCAACGCAACATAAATTTCACGTACAACCATGTATCTTTTCTAGAGAGAGGACACCCTTAGAAAGTGGAAAAAATACTTACCTTGTAAATCTTTCTCTATCTTTAGGCTTTTACCAGTGATAGTCCTAATAACGAATAAGCAAGAAATCATGACTTTTATCGGTATTGGAAGATGCATATATTCTTTAAAAGCTACTTATATAAAATGTTTCGTTAAGGTGTATCATGTTTCTCTTTTCATTTGTACTCCGCGAAGTGCCAACATATTTTTACAGTCACGGTTTCAATACCAGTCATTTCTTGAAATTTTTTGAAAGTGTTCATGGATTGTATGAATGTTTCCCATTTTTTTCTTTATTTTCTTTCTTTTTTTTCGATGATAGACTCATTCTAATGCAAAGGAAAGGAGTAGAAACCGTCAGATGAACAACATGCTAGAGAAAATTAATTAAATTTCGCTTTTGATAAAACAATTTCAATTATCCGCGATTATTGTTTATACATCTTATCGCTGCCATAGTTACATAGTGTACATAAAAATGTTTATCGCCACTACCCTGCGTATTTCAGAAACTGTCAAAAATTCACTTCCTGATGACAGAAAACAGGCCTTCATATGGCTTATAGACAGTAAGAAGACTAATAAACGACTCATCTCATGAATTCACACCACTTTTGTTTTTCTCTCTCTCTCTTTCTCTCTCTCTCTCTCTCTCTCTCTCTCTCTCTCTAAAAAATTCATTGAAACACGTGTGGTTGCAGTACAATACCCCTTCAGTGCACTCCATACTCACAGAACAAGTCCATCTTCCTCTTCTTTCATTTCTCCTACTACTGCTATACCCTGCAACATCCTCTCTACCCACCCCCCCCCCCCCCCACCCCCCCCCCCCCCCACCCCCCCCCCCCCCCACCCCCCCCCCCCCCCACCCCCCCCCCCCCCCACCCCCCCCCCCCCCCACCCCCCCCCCCCCCCACCCCCCCCCCCCCCCACCCCCCCCCCCCCCCACCCCCCCCCCCCCCCACCCCCCCCCCCCCCCACCCCCCCCCCCCCCCACCCCCCCCCCCCCCCACCCCCCCCCCCCCCCACCCCCCCCCCCCCCCACCCCCCCCCCCCCCCACCCCCCCCCCCCCCCACCCCCCCCCCCCCCCACCCCCCCCCCCCCCCACCCCCCCCCCCCCCCACCCCCCCCCCCCCCCACCCCCCCCCCCCCCCACCCCCCCCCCCCCCCACCCCCCCCCCCCCCCACCCCCCCCCCCCCCCACCCCCCCCCCCCCCCACCCCCCCCCCCCCCCACCCCCCCCCCCCCCCACCCCCCCCCCCCCCCACCCCCCCCCCCCCCCACCCCCCCCCCCCCCCACACTGTACTGATAAGCTTAATATTTCAAAGGCATTTTCATCGGATCTAGCATAAACATATACTCAGTAGCCTTCCCTACCAAAGTATACTTTCCACTCTTGCGATAAAAATAGCCAGAGTTTATTGAATTTGTTCAAGGAGCATAGCCACGCTTTCTTTTCTTTGGAATTCTCCGCAAATGGAAGAGAACCCCTAATCTCTGTATGTGTATCAAATTTTCTTTGTATAGCACATAGTGTAAATTACCGTTTTTTTTCACTGAAATCAAACTTCATTTGCAGTTTTGAGGATGAGAGCACATCTCATTTCCGTAACTTATAACCTAGGGTATTCAAATCTTTTACAATCGGTACTTTATAACTAATACCTATTGCATTTATAATAGGACGACAACAGCAGTTCGATGCCACAAAAAATTATTCAAGATGCACATTATGCCGAAATTGCTGATTTCGGCATAATGTGCATCTCTATATTTGATACAGCGTACATGACTAGCGGACTAAAGTGGTCAGAGCATGGATCTCGGCATATCACGAACGTCTAATTCAAACGGCAAACAAGACTGATACTATTAGTTTACTAGTTTCGTTACAAGAACATCATCAGGTATCATACTCAAAGAAGTATATAAAAAACCACAGAGACTTGACATTGTACTAACAGAACAAGTGAAAAAACAGTAGCATGTTTGAAAAAATGCAAGTATGAGTTCCATACAAACGAATACTACGCGCTGTCGCGAGTGCGCCAGTACTGGATAGAAGCAACGTGTGCATCCGAGAGATTGTAATTCAGGCTGTTGTTGATATCAGAGGAATCTAGAGAAATTTCTCTTGATTCAACAATCTTTCTTTCCAGTTCATCGTAGCACACATGGATATTAGCAGTTTGAGTCCAGTTTACAATGTGTTGGCGGCCTTCGTCTGCGTTAGCAGAAAAGAGAACGTGGCTAGAGAGAGCGCTAGCTCTAGTCCTGTTATAGGAGATTCTCTACGGTGTTCATCCAAACGTAGAAGGATGGATTTAGCAGTCTGTCCATAATATGGCTTTCCGCAATCACATAAAATCTTGTAGACTCCTGGAAACTGAGTAGGAAGATGTTTCTGTTTATATTTGCAAAGTAATGAACGAAGTTTAGGAAGCGTAGTGTAGCACGTTTTGAAGTTAAATTTCTTGAGAATCTTTGCCAGTTTTGGTGAAAGAGAGCTGATGTAAGGCAAGGAGATGAAGGATCTTGGGGGAGGGGAATCTTCAGCAGTAGTTGAGTGCCTGGGGCAAAGACATTTGTCAATCTTCTTTGGAGAGAAGCCATTGTTAATAACCGTTTTTTTAAGAAAACTGAGTTCATTTATAATTTCTGTTTCTTCTCTAAGTAATGATTTGGCTCGGTGGGCTAAAGTGGAAATAATACCACATTTTTGTGGGGGATAATGATGGGAGGAAGCATGAAGGTATCTGTCAGTATGAGTAGACTTTCTAAAAATTGAGATTTTAATGTTCTCAGCACATCTGGTAAGTTTGAGGTCTAAAAAGGGAAGGCAGTCATTTGATTCCAGTTCGAGGGTGAAAGAGATTTTTTCGTGGCATTTGTTTAGGTGGTCTAAAAATAAATAGAGGTTATTGACGCCGTCTTCCCAGATGAGGAAAATATCATCAATATATCGGAACCAGACTTTTGGTTTAAAGTGAAAGGAGTTAATAGCTTTTCCTTCAAATTCGTTGAGAAATATATCCGCAAGAATCGGAGAGAGTGGGCTGCCCATAGCCAGACCTGAGTTTTGTAAGTAGATCTTGTTGTCATATTTGAAGTATCCTGACTTTACGCAATGGGAGAGAAGAGCAAAGAGTTTTTTTGATAATTTATTCTTGAGAAGATCGAGGACTTCTTGAGCAGGAACATTTGTAAAGAGAGAAACAATATCAAAACTGGCCATTAAATCTATTTTTTTAAGTTTGATGTCCTTGATTTTAGAAACAAAATCTGCAGAGTTTTTAATATGTGATGAAGAAATTCCAGAAAGATTTCTTAGAAAACTCGCTAGAAATTTGGAGAGATTATAAGTGGGAGAGTGTATGACCTCAAATATAGGTCTGAGTGGGCAGTTATTTTTGTGAATCTTGGCGAGACCATATAGTCGAGATATCAAGGGATGAAGCGACCGAAGAGAAAGTCGAATGTTTTTTGTAACTCTAAGGTGGTTTTTAATAAATTATTAGTTCCATTATGTAGTTCCATCGTAGGGTCATTAGCAATTTCTGAGTAGGTATCACTATTTAAAAGTTCCAAGATTTTATTGTGGTAATCAGACTTGTTTAAGATGACAGTTGCATTCCCTTTGTCTGCGGGAATGATAACTATGTTACTATTATCTTTTAAGGACTTGATAGCTTTCCCTTCAGAGTAAGAAATGTTGTCAGGTGGAGGTCTAGCTTTGTTAATACAGAAAATTGCTTCCATACGGAGGAGGTTAGCGTCTTTGTTTGGTAATAAAGAAGCTGCCTTTTCTATCTTTGTTAAGAGATGTTCTCTAGGGATGGATGTAGGAGCAGTGACAAAGTTGAGACCTTTAGCAAGTATGCGTTCTTCTGCCAAAGATAATTTATGGGAAGACTTGTTGATGACAACTTTTTTTAGAAAGGTAGAGTCAAAATGGGAAGTTTGGCTATCTTGATTATATTTAAGAGAATCAAATTTTCTAATGAGTTTTATTTTGTTTAAATTCTGTATTTTAGAAGCCTTAAGAGTGCTAATTTCTTTTAAATGGTTCCAAGATGAACTGTCTAGAGAATGAGAAAAACGTGTTTCGTGATAGGTCTTCTTGGAAAAATAAGCAGCAAGACAACGTTTGGTATCACAAATGCGTTCCGATAAAAGATCTAGTTTTGCCTTCCTATAAATTCTTTCTGCTCTAACGGATTTTATCGTTTCTTTAAAATTAAGGAAACGTGGAATAATGGAATTGCACTTACATCTTTTTAGAAATACAAGTCTGTTGATGTACAATCCAATCGCTCTGAAATTTTTCTGATATTCTTTGACCAGTGAATTTAATTCCTCGTCATCAGGAAAGTAGATATTTTGACAATTCATTTTAACTCGGTTGGAATATTATAAAATAAGTTTAATGACTATTACCGAGAGAAAAGATGGCAAGATATATTTAACAAGATACTACTAGTTTACTAGTTTCGTTACAAGAACATCATCAGGTATCATACTCAAAGAAGTATATAAAAAACTACAGAGACTTGACATTGTACTAACAGAACAAGTGAAAAAACAGTAGCAAGTTTGAAAAAATGCACGTATGAGTTCCATACAAAGAAATGCTACGCGCTGTCGCGAGTGCGCCAGTTTGTACATCAACAGACTTGTATTTCTAAAAAGATGTAAGTGCAATTCCATTATTCCACGTTTCCTTAATTTTAAAGAATCGATAAAATCCGCTAGAGCAGAAAGAATTTATAGGAAGGCAAAACTAGATCTTTTATCGGAACGCATTTGTGATACCAAACGTTGTCTTGCTGCTTATTTTTCCAAGAAGACCTATCACGAAACATGTTTTTCTCATTCTCTAGACAGTTCATCTTGGAACCATTTAAAAGAAATTAGCACTCTTAAGGCTTCTAAAATACAGAATTTAAACAAAATAAAACTCATTAGAAAATTTGATTCTCTTAAATATAATCAAGATAGCCAAACTTCCCATTTTGACTCTACCTTTCTAAAAAAAGTTGTCATCAACAAGTCTTCCCATAAATTATCTTTGGCAGAAGAACGCATACTTGCTAAAGGTCTCAACTTTGTCACTGCTCCTACATCCATCCCTAGAGAACATCTCTTAACAAAGATAGAAAAGGCAGCTTCTTTATTACCAAACAAAGACGCTATCCTCCTCCGTATGGAAGCAATTTTCTGTATTAACAAAGCTAGATCTCCACCTGACAACATTTCTTACTCTGAAAGGAAAGCTATCAAGTCCTTAAAAGATAATAGTAACATAGTTATCATTCCCGCAGACAAAGGGAATGCAACTGTCATCTTAAACAAGTCTGATTACCACAATAAAATCTTGGAACTTTTAAATAGTGATACCTACTCAGAAATTTCTAATGACCCTACGATGGAACTACATAATAGAACTAATAATTTATTAAAAACCACCTTAGAGTTACAAAAAAACATTCGACTTTCTCTTCGGTCGCTTCATCCCTTGATACCTCGACTGTATGGTCTCGCCAAGATTCACAAAAATAACTGCCCACTCAGACCTATAGTTCAGGGCATACACTCTCCCACTTATAATCTCTCCAAATTTCTAGCGAGTTTTCTAAGAAATCTTTCTGGAATTTCTTCTTCACATATTAAAAACTCTGCAGATTTTGTTTCTAAAATCAAGGACATCAAACTTAAAAAAATAGATTTAATGGCCAGTTTTGATATTGTTTCTCTCTTTACAAATGTTCCTGCTCAAGAAGTCCTCGATCTTCTCAAGAATAAATTATCAAAAAAACTCTTTGCTCTTCTCTCCCATTGCGTAAAGTCAGGATACTTCAAATATGACAACAAGATCTACTTACAAAACTCAGGCCTGGCTATGGGCAGCCCACTCTCTCCGATTCTTGCGGATATATTTCTCAACGAATTTGAAGGAAAATCTATTAACTCCTTTCACTTTAAACCAAAAGTCTGGTTCCGATATATTGATGATATTTTCCTCATCTGGGAGGACGGCGTCAATAACCTCTATTTATTTTTAGACCACCTAAACAAATGCCACGAAAAAATCTCTTTCAACCTCGAACTGGAATCAAATGACTGCCTTCCCTTTTTAGACCTCAAACTTACCAGATGTGCTGAGAACATTAAAATCTCAATTTTTAGAAAGCCTACTCATACTGACAGATACCTTCATGCTTCCTCCCATCATTATCCCCCATAAAAATGTGGTATTATTTCCACTTTAGCCCACCGAGCCAAATCATTACTTACAGAAGAAACATAAATTATAAATGAACTCAGTTTTCTTAAAAAAACGTTTATTAACAATGGCTTCTCTCCAAAGAAGATTGACAAATTTCTTTCCCCCAGGCACTGAACTACTGCTGAAGATTCCCCTCCCCCAAGAGCCTTCATCTCCTTGCCTTACATCAGCTCTCTTTCACCAAAACTGGCAAAGATTCTCAAGAAATTTAACTTCAAAACGTGCTACACTACGCTTCCTAAACCTCGTTCATTACTTTGCAAATATAAACAGAAACATCTTCCTACTCAGTTTCCAGGAGTCTACAAGATTTTATGTGATTGCGGAAAGCCATATTATGGACAGACTGCTAAATCCATCATTCTACGTTTGGATGAACACCGTAGAGATATCTCCTATAACAGGACTAGAGCTAGCGCTCTCTCTAGCCACGTTCTCTTTTCTGCTAACGCAGACGAAGGCCGCCAACACATTGTAAACTGGACTCAAACTGCTAATATCCATGTGTGCTACGATGAACTGGAAAGAAAGATTGTTGAATCAAGAGAAATTTCTCTAGATTCCTCTGATATCAACAACAGCCTGAGTTACAATCTCTCGGACGCACACGTTGCTTCTATCCAGTACTGGCGCACTCGCGACAGCGCGTAGTATTCGTTTGTATGGAACTCATACTTGCATTTTTTCAAACATGCTACTGTTTTTTCACTTGTTCTGTTAGTACAATGTCAAGTCTCTGTAGTTTTTTATATACTTCTTTGAGTATGATACCTGATGATGTTCTTGTAACGAAACTAGTAAACTAGTAGTATCTTGTTAAATATATCTTGCCATCTTTTCTCTCGGTAATAATCATTAAACTTATTATATATATATATATATATATATATATATATATATATATATATATATATATATATATATATATATATCTTGTTTTTGGATGTTGAGGATAAATGAATAAGTAAATAACAGAATTCCTTCATCATTATTTATTTGTTTATTTTTTTTTTGATATCTTTTGATTTACTGATTCTGGAAATCCTAATGCAGTTTAATGTTATTCCTTTACGCAGGTTCATCCTTTGTGAAATCACTAGAATCCTGGGAATGCTCTGCTGTGCCAAAGCTCTTGAAAAATATCCACTATGGAAATATCGCAAAATCAAATGATATCATGGTTATTTATTCTCCTAATTCAGGTAAATAAAACTAATACAGTGCTTCACAGTTAACAACCTTGAAGTATTGCAAGGGATATATGTTTCGACTTTTATCTAAATTGTAAACAGTTTAAACGGTAGGTTTAAACCTACATTCTAAGGATATAAGATTAAATCCTAGTCGTTCACTCAGTAACAACATTGCGTTTAGTTTGAGAATATCTGGTTTGAAAATGCGAAGTATCACATAATGCACCTTCAAAGCGGGATTGCAACAGAAGACGAGACATGTAGTTTCATAGGACGGTGCTATTTTTCATTTACTTATTTATTCACTTCGTTGTTACTATTTGTTGGAAATTACGGCTTAAGAAGCTGAGGCTAATTAATGGCTGTAAAATATGCGACTGTTCAGTTACCTGCTTTGCTGAATGAAAAAGAAAATGAAAGAAATAATTCAACAAGTGTACCTCCGTACACTTCACTTGAAAAGACTAATAAAGGGCTTTCGCTCCCAATAGGGGATTCGATGTGGATCTTACCAGCTGAATGATTGAGGCACTGAGGAGATAAAAATCAGACAGCTTAATGCTGCAAGCATTTATTTTTTCTGTTATTAGACTGTTACCTGTCTTTTTTTTTTATTTAAGCCACTTCCAACGAAACTAGTAATACTCTAAATTGAAAAGCACTCCTAAATATTCATCACTACCAAAGCGACGTTTTGCTCAACATCTTCTTAATTGAAAGGTACCTACTACAACTGCATACAAATGAAACTGTAAATAAAATTTATTGTTTTAATGCTGTCGCTGATATGATCAATATATTTACTTCATTCGTATTTGATTAATAGTAATAGATGTCTTTCATAATTTTCTATCTTAAGTTTTTCTTAAATTACGAAATTAGAACATTTTTTTAAAGAATTTTAATGATGGCTTACAAGATGCCACGTTTCTGGACGTGCGATCTTCCTTATTTGAAGATAAAGAGAAATCATATTATACGAATTAACAAAACGCTAAAGATATGTAAACGGGTATAAATAATGCTGCTAGAATACTAACTTAAGTTCAGATTCAAATACGCATTACAACGAACCTAAATATATGCTTTATTTGATGAAAGATGAATCCAATAAAATGTTAGAAATATGGGTCTACGTGCTGTCTTATGATTTATGAAACGTTTAGATTATTTAATTTCAGTTTATCAATTGCGCTAAAATATGAGTCCCTTTGTAGGAAATATACATGTGCAACAAGAAAGGTTTACTGTTCATGTTTTGCAGATTTCAGCACAGTGTCATGCACAGCAGCGCAGTTATCTACACATGGATATCCCCATATGCTGTTTGGAATTCAAGAAGGACTGAATATGCTGATTACCCATTACAACCCTTTAGTGAATAAAAACCGATACACATTAAGCGTTAATAGAATGATGATGATATACCTTTCTGACGATGAAGATAACCCTGTGGAGATATTAAAAAAGGTAATATTTAACTCAGCACACAGAGCTAAATTTAGATTATTTAAATTCCATTAAAATTTGATTAATGTATTTAATTTTGCTGACGTTCAAGAAAATTAATTAAATAGTCGTTCGAATTAACACATATACCCATTAGTTTTGTTTAAAAACGATCTACTTATAGCAAATCCTCTACTTACAGATACCTGTTCCTTTTAAGTATTACATGAAATGGTTCGTGTTTGAAAACAGGCAACCAAATAGCGAGAATCTGTTACAGAGCTTTAAAGAAAATATGGCTGGAATTCACTATGTGTTGTTCATTTCGGTTTGTTCTCAAATACATGAAGAAGGTCAAAATGTAAGTATATTATGTTACAATGGATAGTAAATTTTCAATTGATTAAATCTTCATAAAACCAGCATACTTAAAAAACTACTGTATTAATTAATTTACATACACATTTTCCGAATGTAGAGTAGACATTTCTCTCATGTTCAATATTTAGAAATATCGTACGATTAATGACGAATAATTTAAATAATCGGGTGAGATGATTTCTTGAGTTTCCTGTGTTTCGTTGAAATTAAATGGATGGTTGGACATTTCAAGGAACTTTCAGATCTAGAGTGGAATATTTTTGGATTGTGCAGAGGTTGTTTGCAACAGCAAACAACCTCTGTACCTACCTTGCCTAGAAAAGTCTACAAACATGCAAAAATGAGAAAGGACGATATGGTGTTGGATTGTAAGCAACCCCCCCCTCCTCCACTCTCGAGCCTGATGGCATCCATCAAGCAACTGGGAAAGAACAGGGAGCTATAAATAGTAGAACTAGTCGTTATGATGTGTACAGGTCAAACTCGGAAGGAAGCTTGGTCACGGATATTGCTGGTTGGAAAATGGAAGCTCCCTGTTTCACAAGAACCTACCGCATCGGAAGTTTGAATGTTAGAAGTATGAATAAAGGTAAGATAAATAATAAAGATGGAAATGGAGCGCAATAAGCTGGAATATCTGTCATTAGTTAACTAAGATTGACAGGGATGAGCTGTTTTCAGTTAGGTGACTCTATAGAGCATTTCTCAGGACATGACACAAGTCGTAAAAATTGAGTGTCTTCCTTACTCAGTAAAAAGATAGACATATGTATTAGGCTATAATCCAGTTAGTGACAGATCATTTCTCTCACTCAACGGACATACAATGAATATGACCATCATACAGGTATATGCACCTACTACAGAGGTACCAGAAGAAGGCAGAGAAGAAGTTTATGGTAAGTTACAAGAAGTGATATATGCAACACCAAAGAGAGATTTATGGCTACTTATTGGAGATTGGAATGCAAAAGTGGGAGAAATCGAGAAACAAGGAATAACAGGTTGTTTTGGTTTTAGGTAATCGTAACTGGGTAGAGAATAGTTATATTTTGTGAAGAGAATTTTTTGTTTGTTGGTAACACATGCTGTAAACAGTATAAACGGAAATTGTACCCATGGATATCACCTGACGGACAATACAGAAATCAAATTCACTACATACTTAGAAAAAGAAAATGGAGATTTGCAATTCAGTCTGTCAAGACATTTCGGGGTGCAGACGGTGGAACAGAACATTAATTATTAGTGCTTACGATACATATGAAATTACGGAAATCTAAAAGAGCACAAATGGCAATCAGATATGATCTTGAAAAGAAACCGGCTGAATACAATATTAGTATACAGACAGATTCAACACACTTTCTTTCTGTGAAAGAGAACCAGCTGAACTATAGGAAGAGCTTCAAGATATATATAATATATATATATATATATATATATATATATATATATATATATATATATATATATATATATATATATATATATATATATATATATATATATATATATATATATATATATATATAACTACTACTATTAACTCGGGGTTGGGATATGTTCATTTTTAATATAAACTGATTATAACCCCGAGAATTATAACAAATTGAGAAATATTTGAAAACGCAACATGTTTCGTCGAGATTGACTTCATCAGGCATAAAGAACATAGAAAGATATTAAACGACGGTGTCTTCTAATATCTTTCTATGTTCTTAACGCCCGATGAAGTCAATATCGACGAAACATGTTGCGTTTTCAAATAAATCTCAATTTGTTATAATTCTCGGGTTTATAGTCAGTTTATATTAAAAATGAATATATATATATATATATATATATAAGGACAGAACACAGCCTACAGCAAAAAAAAATAAAAAATATGTACTACCGATCTACTGATCGTACAGGAGCTTTCGATGCTGCGTGGTGGTCAGCTAATTAAGAGATTTAAAAAGTCCAAAAAACTTACTCCATCTTACAAAAAATATTTTAGAGACAGACCAGCAACCATGATATTACAGACCACAACTGTAATGAAAGAAATCAAACGAGGCTGCCCGCAAGGCTATTACTATGGAACAGGTTTCTGGAGCATACGGTTCGACTCGCTATAAGACTTACTTTAACTACTGAAACAAAAGTCATATCTTTCGCCGATGATGCAATGATAATGACTTGCAGACTCGACAGCGTGCAACTAGAAGTAACGGCCAATGAAGAACTCTTTAAAATTACAGAGTGGGCAAGCGAGAAAAAAGTTACCTTCAATAGCATTTAAAGTGCTACATATCTCATGTACGAAATCAAAAAACCTGTTACGGAGAAAAATCAAAAATTGTTTTTTCCAGAACTTCTCCTAAACAGAGAAGTTCTCGAGGTAGCCAATGAACTAAAATAATAGGAGTAATAATTTATGAAAGATTTACCTTCAACAAGCATATCTCACATGTTGCCGAAAAGAGCTTACAAATTGTAAACCTTCTAGCTAAGTCGGTAAGAATTAGTGGTGATTTGGCCAACTAGCGCTGAAAACAATATATACTGTATCTATACTAACATTAATATCTTATGCTGTACCTACCTACCTGGAAACATTCACTAAAATCAAAGAAAAATCGACAAAAGCTAGAGCTCAACGCTTTTTAGCAATACGTATAATTAAAGGAGAGACAGAACAATATCTTTAGAGGCATCTTGCGTTATTGCAGCACTAACAGCGATCTGCCTGAAAATACAAGAATTATCTCTAATATACGAATTCACAATGGGAAGATATAACGGAAATTGCAGCATTGATCCAAATTGCTACGATCTTCCGCTTCATTACAATAAGTAGCCTCACTCAGCAAAGAAAACAAATATTAAGGAGAAGTAAAGCTCGGAAGGTGACTAATTCCGAGTAGAACAACTTACTATAGTTCATTCACTTACGTATCTGCAGAAATTAGAAGTCAGCACCTCTCATCCAAAGACAGCAACAATTTACAGTGACAGAGAAATACCATAGACCGCATAAAAAACAGACCAACCATATAGCGTTAATAGAACAGGCAAGAAAGCTGGATTGGAATCTCACTTTATCGGGATGGGAAATCAAGTTCTGCTGAGTGAACGCGTATACTGGGTTAGAAGGAAATGAGAGAGCGGGTCAGTTGGTTAAACAAGCGGATGGAAACAAGTTAACAAAAGTACTCGAAATCTGCTTTAAAAACACTCTTGCTTTTTCCCACAAGCCTAGACTTGTGGGAAGAAGAAGAATTGAAATCATCAAAAAATGGATCAACAACAAAAGAATAATTTCCCATCACCAGACACAGACTCCTACTGAAAAAACACGTTATTTCTTCAGGTTTAACCAAGCTACTAACGGGAATTGGAAATCTAAGACACTATTTACACAAATTCCATATCATTGAATTCCCATCTTATATTTGTAGGTCACATCTTCAACAGACAGTTGACCACATACTTTACAACTGTCATCTATTGGACTCCTTCCGGATGCCCCTAATGCAACACGTCATTACTTCTGGAGACAATTGGCCAGTGTCAAAACAGACTTATCAAAACGTATTACTGAGAACTAATTAAATTTTCCAATAAGATCAACTACCAATCCTTGCAAAGAAACATAAATGACTGATATTGTATTAATTATATAGTGTAAATACATGTATATATAAAAATAAAAATAATAATATAAATATGTAGGTAAAGGTCCGAATATGCACAAATAGATGTAAAAATATGAATATTGAATAATATGAATGTAAATATGAATATTGATACAAAATTGGAAATGTAATTGTTGATCAGTATTTATAAACTACATGAAATATATGCTTTGTATGCAATGGAACAAGTAGGAATAAATTACCTCCAGGTAGGATTACTATTAGGAAGAAAACGCGCTCGTTTGCCCGAGCGCACGCACGCGCACGCACACACACACACACACACACACACACACACACACACACACACACACACACACACACACACACACACACACACACACACACACCATCAAAAATCTTCGCCTCACAGCATCAGAATCTTGTGAAGATTTCAAGGAAATCTTCACGAGATTATACTGTCTGAATCAACCATATTCAGTCATAATTAAGGAACAAATGTGAAAATGACTCCCTCTATTTTGCAGTTCATTTGACGATACCGGTTCTGAGATCAAGCTTATATGCACGTCCATTCGATTAGTTACATTATTTATGCAAATTACACTATTAAGTATTTGGAAGGAGACAGTGATACTTGATCACGAAAGACCGCAGCTTCTAATATTACTTCCACAAACTAGCTTGATAGCAGGATGGTACTATTCACCATATCTCCACACAGTACTAAAATTGATCCTGAAACTTTTGTTATGATCTGAATTCCTGTGATTATAGTTACTCCTGTTGCTTTCTGTAGATTGCATGTAAAGAAGTAAAAGTTGAACAGAATAGATTACGAAGCAATGAAGGCTCGCCATACTGAACTGAGTATGGTGAATTGGAAGATTAAATACTGGAAATTAGCTGATAAAAATGGAAGTGAAAAAAGTGATGAGAATGAGAGAGCAAGGGGAAGTGAGGAAAAGAGGAAATGAGGATCCAAGAAAGTGTCGTGGTATGTAGATGAAGCGAAGATTGAAAGGGGATAGAATTGCTAGAGAAAGAGAAGAGAAGAGGGGAGAGAGAGAGAGAGTATATATGAGGCTACAGAGTTGGGATGACAACGTAAGAGAAGAAAAATGAGCTACGATGGAAATAATCTCTGAAGATTCAATACTTTCCTTAGTGTAGAGTAGAGGGTTAGTTTAGTGCCTGCCTAATGGAACAATTGCTTGGTATTGAAAAGAGGACACAATGTAAGTCGTAGGATAATCATAGTAATCATAGTTCGTATGAATCATGTCAGAGAAACCAGGTAGCAAAATATCTGAAATCAATGTTAGAGATTCTGCTGCAAAAAATGTGTGAGGGGAGAAATAGGGAGAGTACGAACATGATATTTCAGTAATGATGTGAAGGGAGGTTGTGAAGTTTGACTTGACTAAATGAATATAGACTACTTGGAAAGAAGTCAACGGACACCCTCTTGCGCAAGCCGCATTATGCATTCGCCGTGAAGCAATGTGGTAGTGCTTCGCTATATTAGCTTTCTTGTGTGAGGTAATAAAAGTTTATGTAGCTTAAAATTTTCCAGTCTGAAATACTATTGCCCCACTATCTCATAGTATTCATTACGTCAGTGCAGCAAATTCAAGTTCCTTATAAGACATTGATTCTGGTGTCTTACGACAGGAACGTTTTATGGATATATACTGTATTTCACTAGGATCACGAGTTATATTGAGCAAGCAAGTAACGTTTATCCATGAAGAACAATAGAGTTTATATTTACACAGCTCATATTCACAGTTTAGATTCACATTGCTTACTGTAAGTCTACCTTAGAATTGACAGTATGTCAAAAATAATTCAATTTTTTAATAGTAGCACAAGATGGAGGGCAGTTTTCAAAAGACCGCTGGTACGAATCCCGCTGTGGGCATGGATGATTGTGATTGTCTGTGAAAATACTAGCGGTGGCGGCGAGCGGTAGATGACGTTGGTGTAGTTGGTGGAATTGTGTGGTGGTCAAAGTAGTAGAGTAGGTGCCCCCCCCATCGATGAGTCCTTAGACTCCCTGGAGATGTCATGGCATGATAATAATGCCACAGAATGAAGGCTGAAAGAACTCCATCTTCTTGGTTCACTCCCTCCACTCTGGAAGAAAGTGAGTTAGAATTATTATTATTATTTACATAGGCCAAGCAGAAGGCTCGTGGTAATGGCATAATAGAATATGTTTTTATTATTTGTTTCGACTAAGGTTTATATTAAACAATACGTCCTATGATTTTATTGGTACTGAGTAATTTCTTATTCATTTCTCACAAGAGAGGGGGAGGCGAATATTAAAACAGCATTCATCCGTCTGAAAGACACGGTTCTTGCTCATAAAGAAACGACAGGACTCATATTGTGTACCATTACTTATGAATAAAATCTGCTTTGGCTTTCTTTTGACGTTTGTGTTAATTTATTTAGAATTGACAAGGTCCGTGATAAGATGCCTTCTTATATAATTCGTTTTTCGATTTCATTCACTATAATTATGTTTCTCATCCCCAGTGAGATATATTCCTTATTCATAAAAGAATAAACTTATTTAAGAATAATTTATTAAACCTGAGAGGTGAAATTCAAAAACCATTGAAGACACAAAATTACACCAAACAATATTCTATTCAATGTAAAATTTATCTGATTTCGAATTTTATTTCCCTGAGCTCACGTTTTTTCTGAGTCATCAACAGAACGTGCAGTATTTCTATGATGCCCTAATTAATCAGGTGTTAAAAATTTTAAATGATGTGAAATGTGTTGGTGTAACTGATATTTGATGTTACTCTGTATATCACTTTATTGTTACAGGGATTAAAACATAATTGTCTCCCATTGGATGAAAATAATGACAGCTCAAACCATTTAGAGAAATATTATATCATAAAATTTAAAAGGCCATGTTTTCCTTCGAGAACAATGAACATTGACAGAGAGGAATACATCGCAAGCAATTTCCGTTCAGTAAAGTCATCTATGTTCTACATGTGTCGCAATTTGAATAATAGCGAATTGAACATTGTATTTAAAAAGTAAGTATTCTGTTATTTACTAATATTTTAAGTCAGCCATATCAATGTAGGAAAAGCAAATCGTTTCTAAAGAGGAAGATATACTATAATGAGTTTCTATCACATATTAATAATCATCACCATCATGCATATCAAGGATTTAGGCCTAGCGTGGCCTGTTCCGGCATTAGAAGTCATCGTTGAATCGTTTAAGAGAACGCCGGGGATTTTGTTTTCCTAATGGCTGAACTTTAAGGCTTGTTTTATTAATCTTTCTATTTTCATCATTCTTTGAACGTGTTCCATCCATTTATGTTTATATTTTTTAATTTTTTCTATTACTGATTCTTGGTTTAATTCTTTCATAATTTCTTCGTTTCGTTTGTGATCAAATTTCGTTTGTGAGTATGCTTTGCAGTTTTTCTCATAAACTTCATTTCTGCTGTTATTAATATTTGTTTATCTTTTTGTTTTATTGTCCAGATTTCACTTGCATACAATAAGACTGGTAGGGCTAATGTATTGTATAAAAAACCATACTAAAAGTATAGTTTGTTTTTGAACTAAGTTTGGTTTAAATATAGAGTTAATTACACCTGTTATTTTTACATATTTTGCAATTTTTGCATTTATATCTTTTTCCTTTTCATATGTGATTATACCTCCTAGGTAGTTAAATAAATTCTCCTGTTCTAAGATCTTGTCATCTATTACTATCTTAGTTCTTGCTGGATCTTGTCCTTTAAAGGCCATAGTTGTTTATTTTTCTGTTGATATTATCATACCATAATCTTTGGCAATATCATTTAGATCTAAAATACATTTCTGTAAAGTTATCTTCAGAATTTGTAATAATTATTTGGTTGTTGGCAAAAAGGAGAGTGTTTAAGTTCACAGTAGGAGAGAGTTTGATACCTTGATGGAAATTTTTATTCCGTTTTATTATTATTTCATTTAGGTAAGTATTAAAAAGGGTTCCTGAGAGGGGATATCCCTGTCGGTTCCCTTCGTTTTTCTCTCTCGTATATGATAGCTCATGATTTAACCTTATTTGGATTTGATTATTTTCATATATACTTATGATAGCTTTCAGGATATTATTTGATATTTGTCTTTCTTTTAATGGGTTAAAATGCCTCTTTTAACTTTGTAAAATGATTTTTCAAAGTCAATAAATGCGACATTTATTTCAAAATTGTATTCTCTTCTTTTCTTTATTATTACTTTTAGGCAAAAGGCTGGGACTATAGATGATCGTCCTTTTCTAAAGCCATTCCGAACTTCTAAAATAAAGTTTTCGGAATATTTCATTAGTTTGCTATTTAAAATTCTACTATATATTTTGTAACAGGAATTTAGTATGCTTATACCTATTTAGTTTTCAGGGTCATCTCTATTACCTTTTTTAAAGATAGGAATCACAATTGCTTTTTTTTCATTCTGTCGGGGGTTACCAGTTGTATAAATAGTAATAACACATATTAATAGAACTTACATAAGATGAAATACAATTGGGTTTAATAGGTAGGAGATTTTGATTCAAACTATTAGCCTACTAGTTTCGCCACATTAACTGATGTTTCTTCTGGGCTAGATAAATTTACACATAACAGCTACAGAAACGAGTTTAAGTTACAAATTATACATACCTGAAGGATGAAAAATATCAACTTCATAGGAATCGTTACAATAAACATGTGAAGCC